>NW_024081370.1:470280-658683 GCF_003009895.1 Hyaena hyaena
TCCATCAGTCCTCAGTTTTTGTCAGCATTCAAGAGTCTCTCATGGTTTGCCTCTCTCCCTTTCCCCCACCATTTCCGCCCTTCTTCTCCCCCTTGTTCCTCCGTCAAGTTCCTCCTAATCCTCCTATACGTGCAAACATATGATATTTGTCCTTCTCTGCCTGACTTATTTCACTCAGCATAACACCCTCAAGGTCCCTCCATGTTGCTACACATGGCCAGATGTCATTGTTTCTCATTGCCATGTAGTATTCCATGGTATAGATAAACCACATCTTCTTGATCCATTCGTCTGTTGATGGACACTTAGGCTCTTTCCATGTTTTAGCTATTGTGGAGAGTGCTGCTATGAACATTGGGGTACATGTGCTCCTATTCAACCTAGCTGTTCTTACCAAGGTCACAAATGATATCCTAATTGCCAAGCCTTATGGCTATTTGCAAATCCTCGTTCTATTTCTCTGCAGCATCTGACCAGTCCTCTATTCTTAAAACACTTTGCTCTCTGACTTTGGTGACACTACTCCCTCAATTATCCTTCTATACAATTCCCTGTCAGTTCTATAACCCAATCTAAAGATGTGTCTACTTTTTCTTCAAATCATTAATATGTCTTGCCTTTATTATTGCATCAACCTTCTGACTGATCTCTTGGCTCCTTCCAATCCATTCTTCACAGTGCAGTCATATGCTTTCCTCAATAATGCTCCAAAGTGACCAGGCCTAATTTAACTGACTCTATTAAATTGTGACTCTTGACCTTCAACTTCTAGTACCTTTTTGAAGCAGTTTAATGTATATGTGACATACACATGCCCTGTGAAAGAACTAAAATATTCTCCCTGATCCACTGGACTCCTAACATCTTTATACATGAGAAAACATATTTAAGATAGTATTTTCTAAGTTTTAACAAGGCCTCCAAAATACTAGTTTTGGAAAGCTGGTTCCAAATGCTGGCATTCTCTCCATACCATTCATGAAAAAAATAAAAATAAAAAAGAATAAAAAACCATGCTCACCATGAATTTGTGCTCCCAACCTTCACTCCCATAGTTTGCCTCTGAATTTTGTCATTTTGGTCCACTTCCTTGCTCTGAAAGTTATCCAGATTATCCATGTCCCAAATTATGCATGCTCTTTATTGCATTTGATCTAAAAACGCTTCTAAAGCAGTAAGTCTTCCAAAATAAAAACAAGTAGAATAGCAGAGAACAACTCACAAATCTTTGCTAGGCAACTGGGTCTTATTGCAGCCACATGACACACTGTAAATTCTCGATTTTTAAAAAGGGAAAAAGTAATACAAACAAGCCCAAGAAAGTGATCAACGTGTGTGTAATTAATTTGGCAAAAAAAATTCCTATTAAAAAATATACCCTGCTTGTGAACAGAGTCTACGTTGTTATGTGTTTTCTCGACATTATGAGCACTTTATAAATACTAAACAATAGTACATTTCTTTAAAATCTATGGATCCTGATAGAATTCAAGTCCAAAAACATGTTTCCGCAATTCCAGATTACCAAGCTACCTGAAACCTTTCATAATTCAATCCAAGCAACTTCTCCTGCCACTTCAAACATTCTAGACACACTAAAACATTTTGTTTCTCCATGCATGCCTGGCTTCGTGCCTTTAGTTACTAACCCCTTCATCTGTAATGAAATCCCAACTTCGGCCTCCATTTCCCAAATATCTGGTACTTAACCCTCCTTAAAATGGCCCCTTCTCGATGAGGCTTCTCTGTCCTACAGCATTTTATCTGATCCTTCTAATGCAAATTCACCCTCTCCACTGAATGTTTCTCAGGCACCTGTATACCCAACCCCAGCACAGGCCTGTGAGGTCCTTGAGTGAGGAAGCCATGTGTCTCCCACCTTACAGCACTTTATACAGTTCCTCCAATATAGCGGGTGACCAATAAAAAATGTACTCCATGAATGGATTTGCCAGTCCCACCAATAGTTTGAAGACACAGGTCCCTCCCTCTCCACGAAGCCTCAGGAACCATTTTGGTGGTCAAAGCGGCGTGGAACACAACGCAGAATTCCACAGATTTCCGCGCCAGTGCTCCCGTAACCCCGGGCACTGTAATGCAGGCGCAATAGACGTAATTAGGTGAAGGGAAACCCCAAAAGCGTGCGGAACCCCACACAGAGGTGCGAGTGGCATGAATGTAGCTCCAAGCCCAGGGCCATGGGAAAGGCACCGGCCGGCCAGCTGGGCAGAGAGCGAGGCCAGCGAGGCTGGACGGGGGAGGAGTGCGGGGCGCTTCCCCACCTACCTTCAGGGCTCCGGCAGAGGAGGGAGGGCGCCCTCCGCCGGGAGGGGCTGGGACTCTGCGCCCCCTCTCGGAGCCGGGAAGCCTGAGTGGCCGCTCAGGCGGCCCGGTGTCGGACCAGGAGCCTGGAGCGCTGCCCGGCTCGTCCGGCCTTCTACCCTTTGGGGAGAGGGGTAGGGGCAGGGCCCAGAGACCACAAGCCCCAGAAGGCCCCGCGGCCGCTCGCCGGGACCGTGAATGGAAGCTCGGTCACCCCGAGCGCGCTCGGCACGGCGCCCTGGAGCTCTGTAAGGAGGGCTCCGCGAAGGAGAAGGACACGCCCCGTCGCTTTCCGAAGAAGCGCGCCCCCTCGGGTTTGCCAGTCGCAAAGTGAAACGGAGGCCTTGAGGAAGAAGAAATCCTAGCCGAGACTGTCGGAAAGAGAAGCATTGATTCTATTGGGGGCGGGGGGGGACTCGAGAACTGAAGAAAAGAGTTAAAACTTTTTTTTTTCTTTTTCCCAAGGTGAAATTAAATTTCTGTCTCTTGCAAGAAATTATGATAATTATAGAGTGGTTTCGCTCACTTTTTACCTGTTACGTTGTACGTTTAGTCTACATAAATCATTTTTGCCTTATTTCTTTATAAAATTCATATTTTAGAATCCCAAATAGATTATAAGCATCCTAAGGACAGGTTCTTTGTAGTTCTTTGGTATTATACAAAATGCTTGGTTGCTATTGGGTAGAAGTTTCATTTATAGAATCAATCATTGATCATTTCTACGTGGAGGTCTGTTCAGCTTTACTAAATGGATGAATCTTCTTGATTAAGACATCCATTTGCATGCAGTTTTTGTAAACTTCTTTAAAACGTTAAGTAACAATGCTCTAACCATCTGCCTGTGAAAAAGAGTGAGTGATTTCAAGTCTATTGTAATTTGTTTAATGTATCATTCTTCATTAATCGTGCAGAGGTAAATTTCAGGTAAGCCAAGAGTGAATTATCTTGAACTCCAAATTAATGAACACTAGATTAATGGTTTACTGTATTTGCAGTTCTTATTTGAGAAATGTAAAACCCAATCATAGCTCATCTATCATGGAGATGATCAAGAGTCAAATAGGGGAAGTGTTGCAAAGTTGCCTTGTGTACTGCGTATGTAAGTGCACTTCAATTCCACTCATTAATTCATTCTGCAAATTGGACTGAACTCTTAAGTTGTGCCAGGCACTGAATGAGGCGTGACTATTACCCTTTACAAGTGCCCTATTAAAACAAATAGGTAAACAAGCTATCAAAATAAGTTCAGTCACTGAAATTCTACTGGAAAACTGCTGTCAGTTTTAATGAAAGCTTATCCTTTCTCATTAAGCCTTACATAGATATATATTAACCAGGGTATATTTACAATTTTCTTTGAACTTCTAAAGATGGAATGGTCATGGATTTTACAAAACTGTATAATGAAAAATAACTTTCATGAATATTGTAAAAGTTCTTATACTAGTTTTTATACTAGCTTTACTCATCCCTAATGGAAATATATAATAAGTAACCAGTACATGTTTGTTGAATAAAAAATTAATGGATTCCCATTATCTTAGAACTTTTTATTTATGACTTTTAGAGACTACTTTTCCATAAGTGTTGTGATTCAGCTATTTGTGTCGTGGCCCAAACAACTTTTCTAAAAGAGTTTATAAAGAAGAGTAAGGTGAAAATGTGCAAAGATGCTCCTAGGCTCTCTTTATCTCGTCCTGTTGGTCACTGCGTTTAAATGCAAAATATTTGAAGGGAGCTTGAGTAAAGAGGCAGAGCAGAATCTCTTAGAAAATCATGTTTGTCTTATACAATGCCAATCTATATATACAGCAGAGGAAATATTAATGGTATCTATGAAGAAAATTTTAGGATCTATATAAAAACATAAAAGGTTTACCTCTATGCAAAATATAAAACCTTAGATGGAGAACACTAAGTTATTATTAGCTAGTTTAATATAAACCTGAAATAAGTTAAGATGGATGAAATGAATGCAACAAATGTAATCAAGAAACAATATTAATTTTAAAAGGCTATTTTAACCATAATAGCAGAATAACTCATAAAATTTCAAATAAGAATGTAACATATATTTTAAAAAGCCTATTGTTAGAAAATGGTATTGTTGGAAAAGTAATTTGCATTATTTTATACTATAAAATTATGAAAACGATTTTCTCTATCAAGAAATAGAAACTTCAATCATCCCTAGGCCAACACAGAGAAAATTATTAACTCTGTGTTCAATTCAGTAGTTCAAGAAACATTTATCATGTTAGGTACCAAGGGTAAAAAAGTCCTCCTTCTAAATGACCTTGCTGTGCAGTAAGGGAGCCAAATATATATATTAAGACAATATAACTAGTAGCCACTGAACATCCCCACTATGTCGGGTAATCATGGGCTACCTCATTTAATTAATCCTCACAAAATCCTTATAGGCCAAGTACTGATTTTAATCCTTATTTTACAAGAAGGAAAGTAAACTTTAGTTTGGCTAATTCATCTAAGGACATTCAGCTTGTACATGGGGTAGCTAGGATTCCGACGCCACAGGGTCTTACTCCAAAGTGAGTAAACTTAGCCCTTTCACTCTAGCACACCAGGAGGCCAGTTCCATCCCACTTTAGCTGCCCCCTTTAATTCTAGTCCTTACCCAGAATGTTCCATCCACTAATATCTTAACATACTCAGTGGTAACTGGGGCAGCTAGTTCTATAAGGCTTTTGTGTCTTTAAATAATTCATCAGATTTCTTGAGCCAGGTCCCTTGGTTAGACTTCAACCTGATAACTTTAACACCTGCTTCAATTTCATAGCCATACTTGTCAACACTCGCCATTTTAGCACTCCTAGTTTTCTCAAATTAATCTAATACCCTAACATAATTTTCAGCAGATTATGATCCCATGGTCATTAGAATTAACATTATACCAAAGAATCCTGCCTACCATTATCTTCAATTATTCAATTACTTTTAACACAAAATTAGTAATTTATACTGTTATTTTTAAAAATTTTTTAATGTTTTATTTATTTCTGAGAGAGAGAGAGAGTGAGCAGGGGAGGGTCAGAGGGAGAGGGAGATACAGAATCTGAACCAGGCTCAAGGCGCTGAGCTAGCTGTCAGCACAGAGCCTGACACGGGGCTTGAACCCATGAACCGTGTGGTCATGACCTGAGCCGAAGTTGGACGCTTAACCTACTGAGCCACCCAGGTGCCCCTAATTTACGCTGTTATTTATATAATTATTAGCATAGTCCAGATGACATCATACAATGTTTCCGAAACTTTGTCAAAATAGTTGGTATCTTTGCTTTAAGAAAAGCAAAATCCATGGAAGTTTCCAAGTATTTAAGACCACTAAACTATATCAATTTCATGGAAAAAAAGTATATGTTTTTAAAGTATGTAATTTTGAATCTTAAGGTTTTGAATTGTAGAAAAGTGGAAAGATTAAGAATATCGCTGAGGAAAGGAAGCTTTTACGACTATGAATGACATCTCTTTAACATACCTAAAGTCACATACTGTAAAAATAATTATTCCCCAAGTTAAAGTATGTTATTTTACTTAAATACTTTTATTCAAGAAAAATTTTTAAAGTATTTTATAGCAAATTTATATTTTAAATTTACAGAGAATGTTAGGCTTGTAGAATAAATATGACCTCCCAAATCTATGCGTAAAGCGAATAATTATTTTTCATATGAATATTGATTCCTAATTTATGTCATTGTAAACTCTGTTTTTAGCATTTTTTGTTTTCTCAGACCAGTGCATTAATGAATTTCAGTGTCTTTGTGATTGAAAACATTCACAGTTTTACCACCTGAATTGATGAAAAGTTATAAATGACAATTCTGACTAATTCACCAGAATTAGAAACACCACAGAGGCATTTTAGGTCTGATAGGTAAAAAGTGGTGCTCTGTGAAAATATGAGGTAGAAAAAGAAGCTTGGGCTAATCTTGGAAATCATTTAGGCATGTCACCAATTTGGAAAAAGGACTTTAGATGCACATCTAAGAAAGACTTCTGGAGGCGCCTGGGTGACTCAATCTGCTAAATGTCCAACTCTTGACTTTGGCTCAGGTCAATGTCTCATGATCATGAGCCCTGCATTGTGCTCTGTGCTTTCAGCATGAAGCCTGCTTAGGATTCTCTCTCCATCTTTCTCTGCCCCTCTCCCACTTGCGTGCGTGAACACTCTCTCTCAAAAATAAATAAACTTTTTCTTTTTTAAGAAAGCCTTCTGTGGAAATGAAAAAGCTTGCAAAAGTGCAGACTGTTCAGTTACAGTTGGATTTATTGTAACTTACTGAAAGACGAGATGACTCATGCTAAGCAAAGAAAGTTAAGGCAAAATAAAGGTGCTATAAAAAGATGCACACTTAAAACATTAATTTTAAATGAGCAAAATATAAAAATCAGGCGGAAATATTTAAAATTGAATGCTGGTAAGTTGAACCATTAAAAATGCAAACAGAGGTGCCTGGGTGGCTCAGTCAGTTAAGCATATTTGATTTTGGCTCAGGTCATGATGTCCCGGTTCATGGGTTCGAGCCCCGAGTTGGGCTCTGAACTGACACTGGGGAGCTGGCTTGGGATTTTCTTTTTCCCTCTCTCTCTGCCCCTCCCAGACTCATGCTTTCCCTCTCTCTCAAAATAAAAAAATAACATTTACAAAATTTTCTAAAAAGATAAAAATTTAAAAATGCAAACAAGGTTGATTTAATAATGGAAAATTTTAAACTGACAATATTTTGGTCATATTTAGTAATAGAAATATTAATCTGTGTAGATCAGTTCTGATCAAATGTTAAAGAAAGGAATGTTAAGATTATCTGAAAAAAAAAGAAAAACATATTCTAGGAAGAAAAAAGCAGAGTAGTAGCCAATCTACTAGAGAGAGTGTATGCAACTGACTACATAGACACTACAGTAAGACATGTAAACTGTCTAAGGAGTCAGAAAGGCAGATATTGAAAACATTGAGGAATACAGAAAATCCCATCTCTTACATTTTTTTTATCTAGCAAAACATCTGTTTTACCTTCAGTCGAGATGAATTTGTCTTTTATTATTATTATTATTATTTTTTACATTGCTAGAAAGCATACAGTGTTGTGATCAGAAGCATGGGCTCTGAACTAAGACTACCTGGGTTGGTTTACTAGTTTGCCTCTTAGTAGCAAGTGACCCAAGGACAATTTGCGTGGCTTTAAGATCTCAATTTCCGAATCTATAAAATGGAGATGATGATAATTGTGCTCATATTAAATGATAGGATTCATACATAATACCTCAGTTTCCAAGTACATACTGTTTTAAATAAATATTAGCTATTGCATCACTTGAATTTCAATCTTCCTTGCATAGTGTCTTTTTAGCAACTCCAAACGTAAAAGTAGATTAAATTACAGACTACTGTAATTTATTGCAGTGTTGTCTCTGCCCATTAGCAGGTGAGTACAGATAACTGCTATCCATAAGAAAACCCTCAATTCCTTTTATCCTTAGTAACAAGAATTTGTAAGTAAATTTGGATCCCCAAAGGAACACAGTTTTTCCAGTAGATTTTTCCCAGCCACTTTCCTATGCATTGTGCCTCCAAAATCACATAGGAAACCATTGCCTTGAGCACATCTCTTCCAAATAAGGTTTATTACAGAAAGGTATAGTACCAGTTGAAAACAATATCAGAACCACCCCAAATAGCCTTATTTCTTGTGTCCTCAAAATATAAATTTATTAAAAGCTCTATTAAGATTATCAAAAATACAGTTTTTATTCAGAGAAATGTTTGGATAACCAGTAGTATCAATTTTTTTTATATGACATACAGCCCAAGAGAAGGGGAAGAAAAGGATCTACACAGTTACTATGTGTTGAAGACAAATTATACATATTATTTTCTGCTTCACTGTCTGTTTGTTAGATGTCTATTTGGATACAAACTTCAGGGGCACCAGGGTGGCTCAGTCAGTTAAAACCCTGACTTAAGCTCAGGTCATGATCTCACAGTTTGTGGGTTCGAGCCCTGTGTTGGGCTCTGTGCTGACTGCCAGCTCAGAGCCTGGAGCCTTTTTCAGATTCTATATTTCCCTCACTCTGACTCTCCCCTGCTCATGCTGTCTCTCTCTCAGAAATAAATAAAATATTTAAAAAAATTTTTTTAAAACTTCAAAGAAGGCTGTTTGAAGCTGCAAATCTTAAATATGAATACAATCACAAGTAACAACAATATCTATTGTTTATTGATATTGATTCTTTGCTAAAGACCTAGCATGCCTCTTCTCAAAAATTTTACGAATAAGTATTCTTATTTTATTTCCCCTCCATTAACAAATCACAGACGTTAAGTAACATACCCAAAGTGCCTAGGCATTTTCAGTGGCAAAACCAATGCTCCAACCAATTTCTGACAGCCCTTTACTTCTCTGAGAAGATACTTTTTTGGCTTCAGGTTTATTTCTTCCAGTGGAAACGAATGTTCTCCCCCCAATACATACACACACACACACACACACACACACACACGCGTGCGTGCGTGCGTATTGATGTTTGGTGACTTTTGAGACTAGCTGTACCTTAAAACTATATCCCTATGTATTCTACTAGTTGGCTCACATTCATTTATATACCTTTTTCCAAATGATCCTATGTAAAGACTTAGTCATTTTATTTTAGCGGTATTACTTTATTATAGTGGAAGAAATTTGCATCACAAATGGCAACAGATCTTTTCTTCATTTACATTATATAAAGCAATAAATATATGTTGCTCAGATAGCTAACTTGGAGCCAGAAACATGCTGTTTCTATTGTCACTGTTGAAGGGTCTGTGATATCCCAGAAAAGACATTGGATTTAGAGTCAGAGCACCTAGGATTTAATCTATACTTTGCCATTTATTGCACTGTGACCTTGGGAAAATCACTTTACCTCTCTATAAAATAAAGGATTTGGGCAAGATGACCTCTTAAATTTCTCTCTGCCCTGAAATTCTAATTGTGTCTCAGACCATATTACTAATTTTCAATTTGCTTCAAATTTCTGAAGTTGTTTCTTTATCCTTCTGCATAGCCTCAACACTCTTTTTCTAGGAAAAAAATTATACATTTCCTGTTTAAAAATATAAGTCACATATGACCTTATTATAAGAAAAATTGATAAATGTAGAATGCAAAAATGTAAATAGAATTTAAGTAATTGATTTATTACTGATCTGGAAGTGTTTTGGTATATCGCTTATAAGAATCAGGCTGCTGGGGTGCCTGGGTAGCTCAGTCATTGAGCTTCTAATTCTTGATTTCCATTCAAGTCATGATCCCAGGTTGTGGGATCAAGTACCACATCAGGCTCTGAACTGAGCATGGAGCCTCCATAAGATTCTCTCTCCTTCGGCCCCTCTCCCCTGCTAGTGCTCTCTCTCTTAGTCTAACATAAAGAAAGAAAGAAAGAGAGAGACAGAGAAAGGAAGGAAGGAAGGAACGAAGGAACGAAGGAAGGAAGGAAGGAAGAAAGAGAGAGACAGAGAAAGAAAGAAAGAAAGAAAGAAAGAAAGAAAGAAAGAAAGGAAGGAAGGAAGGAAGGAAGGAAGGAAGGAAGGAAGGAAGGAAGGAAGGAAGGAAGAAAAAAAGAAAGAATCAGGTTGCCTTTGTTCCTGGAATATCTAACCTAAAACTGTTGTGCCATGGGGGATCAGAGAGATTGAAAACCCTGTATTCAGTTCTTGGTGACCCATACTGGAAAACTGATTGAAAACATGAGGTATCATGCAAAACACTAGGCCAACAATGAAGACCTGCCACTGAGGAACTCACAACCTCTTGGGGAGTACAGACAGTTAACAAGCATCACAGTGCAGCATGTATTTAGTGGGGGCCCAACACTGGGTGCCATGGGAAGCATGGGGATGGATATCAGGCTCAGTTGGTGGGGAGGGAGTTGCAAGTGGCTTTTCAGAAGAGGCAATGTTAAAGCAAATTCTGATAAGACAGGTAAAGTTATGCCAAGGGAAGATAAACAGGGGAGAAAAGACCCAGTTCCTAGGGATCTGGTGTACCTGGCTTTGTGCCAAAGTGTATCTACTGGTAATTTTAAATTGCTATGTATTTGAAACAAACCAAAGAAGCCCCAATGCTTTCCAATTAATATCCCTGATATATGTTTTTCAAATAAACTGAGCTATACTGGTAGATTAATGACACCTGGGTGTTCATTTTCTTACCTGCTAGTTAACTCCCTGCAAGAAAAGTATCTCCAATTATTTAATGTGAAAAGATCTTTGGACTCCTGTATGCTATTCAGAAGTTAGAGTATTCTTATTTATTCTAATTCTTACCTGTCCTTTCAAGATGTTCTCCTTAGGCCGAAAATCAGTAGCTTTTGTTCATGGATAATAATTCATTTTAAGAGTTAAAACTGAAGGTCTAATACTGTATGTTGAGGTAACTAAAGCTCTTTGTCCTCAATGATTTCACTATTTGATTATCTTTTAGAAATGCAACCCTATTGAGGATTGCTTTTCATACCATCTAATGCCTCATCCAGATAAACAAATATTAAAATGCCAGCTGGAGGTGAGTGTTTGCCTTCATGGTAAACTCATCAGAAGCTTATTGTCTTCATTCCTTTCTTGCTCTTGGTTTTAAATCCATCCTCAAGCAAATCCTCTCCTTTTGTTTGTTTTTCGGTTTGATAGGGCATATTAATGGAACAGATGCAGCCACAATGTGAAATCGTATTTGAAAGAGCTACACCTTCATTTATAAATTGTTCCTGTGCCGACACTTCGTGGAGTTGCTAAGTCTCCGTGCATTATTAAAAGAAGCCTCTGACATCCGTAATGATCTTTTCCAGTTTTGAGTGACATGGTGTACCGGCCGGCCTGTAAGTAAGCCATGCTCACTTCAACATCTCCATAGACAAGAGGAATAAGAAACAGGAAAATATTCACTGAAATTTTTATGCATGTGTTTTAGACTTAAGGAGTAAGAATATTCTGGAAATTACTTTTAATATCAAATCTGTGCAAGTATTAATGTTTTAACGTGTTTCTCCAAAGTAGGTGTTCTGTTTTTTAAAACATCTAATTTCCACTTGAAATATTTGATGAAATAAATTTAGTGAGTCCTGATAAAAAGTAAGAAAGTCACTCAGGTTTTTTATAAGCAATAATAAGTAGCAGTGGGGGTTGAAGAAGTTGGTAAACTGTGATACTAAGGATTAGTTTATTCTTGGTTGATTATATTAACTCTTGTCCAGATGTCTCTAGAATGTGGTAACAAGACAGAAATGCTTTCTGAGAGTGTTAAGGGAAGATTGGAAAAACAATTTCTTTCTTTCTTTCTTTCTTTCTTTCTTTCTTTCTTTCTTTCTTTCTTTCTTTCTTTCTTTCTTTCTTTCAAGAGAGATAGGGAGAGAGCAAGAGCAGAGGAGGGGAATAGAGAAAGAGGGAGAGAGAGAGAATCCTAAGGTCAGCACAGAGCCAGACACAGGGCTTGAACCCATGAATCATGGGATCATCACCAGAGCTGAAATCAAGAGTCAGATGCTTAACGAACTGAGCTACACAGGTGCTCCTGGAAAACCCTTTTTGAAATCCAATCCTGCTTTAAGCTCGAGTCACGTGTATGTTCTACCCAAATAATTACCTCCCCCTCTAAATGAGTTATTTAAGAGTTTCAAAGTTACTGAAGACTTTCAGCATTGTGGCTAAACCTGCAAAGTCTGGATCAACTCAAATGCCAGCTTTGCCACTCACTGGTTATGTGGTCTTGGAAAACTTAACCTCTCCAAGTATTTTCATATCTATAAAACAAACTGGTAACGGGGTTATTATAAAAGTTAAATGAGAATAATTCACTTGAAGCATATAGCAAAGAGTTGGGCACACAGAAAATATCCAGTATGCTAACACTATTAACAGATAAATAAGACACATTAATATCCTTACTGTTTTCAAGACTCTTACAAAATGATTGTACTGCTTGTCCAATAAAGCCATCAGTAGTATGTGAATATGTCAGAGTGCATGTATATATATTAGTGGTGAAAGCAGGTAGTATCATCCCTAACTTTAGACCATCTATGATTCTGTATTCAACTTTTTTTTCTGGGCCATACATTAGATTGTAATTTTTAAATGTTTTTTTTATTTATTTCTGAGAAAAAAGATAGAGACAGTGTGAGCAGGGGAGGATTAGAGAGAGAGGGAGACACAGAATCCGAAGACGGGCGACAGGCTCTGAGCTAGCTGTTAGCACAGAGCCCGACGTGGGCTCGAACCCATGAACCGTGAGATCAAGACCTGAGCCAAAGTTGGATGCTTAACCGACTGAGTCACCCAGGCGCCCCTGTAATTTTTGTTTACTATGTCCACAAATCCAACTTATTTTAGAAATTTAGAGTTGAAGTATTCTTTCTAAATTTAGGACAGAACAACAGAAGAGAAAATTAGGTAGAAGTGTTTTGTACTTCAAAAATTAATGCCAGATACATATTATAACTATGAACAGAAAAATTGCTATATTAAAAATTCATAACTCAACACATTAAGGTTTTATATCGCCTAAGTAGCTAATTAATTTACTGAATCAGTCTAAAAGTACAGATTGTTAAATATGAAATATGATTAAATAGTCATGTTTTAACATCAAATTTGATGAGCTATAATTCTTTCATTTGCTTTGAGCTGCAAATTAAGACAAAATATAAATAGTCAAAAATGTTTCTATTAAAGTGCAGGGAAGACAAAATAAGTATGCTTTAGGTTGGTGCCTTGCACATTGTACGTTGTTAGTAAATATTTGCTAAACTAAATTGAAATATGAAAAACAAGGTTCAGAATATCTAGAGAAGATCGAAGAACAGTTAGGAATAAAGATGGTGCCTTATTTAAAGATGAGAGGTTGGAGGTGCCTGGGTGGCTCAGTCAGTTAAGCATCTGACTCTTTATTTCAGCTCAGGTCATGATCTCACAGGTTCATGGGTTTAAGCCCCACATTGGGCTCTACACAGACAGTTTGGAGTCTGCTTAGGATTCCCTCTCCCTCTATCTGCTCCTCCCCCACTCACTCGCCCTCTCTCTCTCTCAAAATAAATAAATAAACTTTAAGAAAATTAAAGATGAACAGTTGCTTGGAGAAGTTCTAAAACCAGACTCATATCGACCTCTGTCACATCAACGACATTGAACATCTAATTAAATTTCTAATTTTGCAAAGAAAGCTGCACTGAACCTGCATTATTTTAGCTTTTAAACAATTATCTGTGTTACTTTCAATCATGTAATTTAACCTCACAAGGTTTCCATATTGTTTCTTCTGTAAATGGAAGATAGCAAATGGCAAGATTCTAGAGTGTATTATGCTAAGTGAAGTAATTCAATCAGAGAAAGACAGATACCGTATGATTTTACTCATATGTGGAATCTAAGGAAGAAAATAAATGAGCAAAGGGAAAAGAGAGAGAGGCAAACCAAGAAACAGGCTCTTAGCTATAGAGAACAAACTGATGGTTACCAGAGGGGAGGTGGCTAGCCTGGGGTGGATGGTTAACCAGGTGAAAGGGATTAAGGAGGGCATTTGTGATGAGCACGAGGTGTTATATGGAAGTATTGAATCACTAAATTGTACACCTCAAACTAATATTACATTGCATGTTAGCTAACTAGAATATAAATAAAAACTTGAGGAAAAGAAAAGAAAAATCTCACAACTTGAAAATAGGGAGTAGTCAGAAAAAAAAAAAAAAGGAAGATGGCAATAATGTTCTGTGCTGTTGAAAACCCCCTGAATTGGGCCACCTAACTGAACTTGTCAAATAAGCACATCTCAAGGCCCATCTCCGGCCTGCTGAAACAACATCTTAGAGGCTGGACCTGAGAACCTACCGTTTAAGAAGCACTCCTGGGTGGCTCAGTCGGTTAAGTGTCCTACTTCTGCTCAGGTCATGATCTCACAGTTCGTGGGTTCGAGCCCCACGTCGGGCTCTGTGCTGACAGCTAGCTCAGAGCCTGCAGCTTGCTTCAGATTCTGTGTCTCACTCTCTCTCTGCCCCTCCCCCGCTCTGTCTCTGTCTCTCTCTCCCTGAAAAATAAATAAACATTAAAAAAAAAAAAGCAGTTCTGCCCCATATGATTCTCATGCAGATTAACCTCTGAGAACCACTGGTCCTCAGAGTCCATATTAAGATGGATAGAGGAAAGGAGCTACTGGTAGCATCAATGAATAAACCTGAGTCATCCTTTTCTTTTGGAACAGTATTCAGAGATACATTTTTTCTAAAAATTAAAAGATAAAATAATAAAAAATACCTATATATGGAAGTAAAGATAAATAACGTTATATAGTAAACTGTTTTGCATTGCCTCCAGAATCAAGTAAAAAGTAATGAAAATTATATTTTTTCATATGATTAGTATATCACAAATATAGAAATTTATGACTATTTCCTAGAATTTAGGCCTATCATTGCCATACATCTATGACTCTGCTATGGTGTTTATTTTTCATTTTCAAACCCATACAGAACACATGCTCTGTGTTCAGGCATTGTTATAAGCATGCTACAGATTCTAATAAATTTAATTATCAAGCAGCAGATAGGCTGGGTTTTTTTTGTTTGTTTGTTTGATGTTAGTTTCCATACCCAACCTATGTTCATACTAGCTTATCAAAAAACAGATTAATAGAAAAGCCACTTTCTTCACATAGTATTCTCTCTTCAAAATAGGAATATGAGCAAAATAACGCATTTCTGTTTGAAACAGTTATATTTGGCTATTTGGCTGCCTTGTTACAGTAAAAGTGAAAAGACTCACACAAAGTTATTCATTACATTTAGAGTGAAAGCCTAGGATACAAGGGAAAAATAATTCAGAAAGTATTAATCTTTTCTAGAATGCCTTTTCTACGAGAAATTAAAAAATTGCTGAGAAAATTTCTTGGATTTTCAATAATAAATGGTTTGCATAATGATTTCATCCAAACTTTTTTGAATGTTTTTTTTTTCTTTTCAGAGTAGAATATACTATTACCACTGGCTTAGCTCCAGGGAAGATAAAGGAGAATCAAATTTGCTCGATTAGCAAAGGCCTTGAATATAGTTTCCAAAATTGCTACTTTGTAGGGAGTCTGACTACTTCTGAGCAGCACCAGAAAAGAGAAACTTGCAAGTGAAAAAAAAAATACATTAAAATTTTGAATTAGGTCAAATGATTTTTCTGCTGGCAAGTGCTTCCTGTCTCTTTATAATAGAAATCTATTTGATTTTTCAGAACATCAGTGTATATGCACATATGTCTTTTTACCAAAGACATGCTTGAGTGTAAACAGCTCATTGTGTTCTAATAGACGTGACGCTAAACTGGAGTCTGAAATCAATGCAGGCTCACTTGCTTGCTTGTGGTTTTGTTTGTTTGTTTTGTTTTATTTTGGTTTAGCCAGTTCTGTTGTCTTACAAGTCATTTGGTTCTTTTAATCCTCTTTTTATAATCCTCTTTATTCACTGATTCAGCAAATAGTTATAAGCTTAACATATGACACTATGTTAGCTATAGTAAGTAAAAGAAAAAAAATGCATTCCTTTAACGAGATGCTTCAATATCCCCAAAATCTTCCAGACTTTGCTTTAGATAAATCAGATAGGATCAACCAGGCTCAAGGCACATTATACCAAATTCTAGCCCATGTTGCTTTTATTTCTAGCACTAATCTGATGTATAATTCTGCCCTGTATTTTCATATTCCATGTCCATACATTGAAATTCATTGCTGTTTCCAAATAGTACCCTTATTTAATGAGGGAAAAATATCTTTTGAAAGCAGTTGGTACTCCTTACTTACAATCTCTGAACTACAAGTAAAATCGCAAACTATACAACCCAATGTATATTTCTTTGGAGTTTTGACATGCAATTAATATACTTACCAATTTCTTAGCCATTTATGGCACATAATCATAAATGCCTTTTTAGTCTATGTTACCAGTGTTTGTTCCTTCCTTCCTTCCTTCCTTCCTTCCTTCCTTCCTTCCTTCCTTCCTTCTTTCCTTCCTTCCTTCCTTCCTTCCTTCCTTCCTTCCTTCCTTCCTTCCTTCCTTCCTTCCTTCCTTCCTTCCTTCCTTTCTCTCTCTCTCTCTCTCTCTTTCTTTCTTTCTTTCATCTTTCTTTCTTTCTGAGAGAGAAAGACAGGGTGAGCAGGGGAGGGTCAGAGAGAGAGGGAGATACAGAAACTGAAGCAGGCTCCAGTCTCTGAGCTAGCTGTCAGCACAGAGCCCAATGCAGGGCTTGAACCCATGAATTGTGAGATCATGACCTGAGCTGAAGTTGGCCGCTTAACTGATTGAGCCACCCAGGAGCCCCAATTTACCAGTCTGTTTCTTAAGCTTATTTTCCATCAGTAAAAATACTTCTGTTTCAAAATCAAAGATAGTAGGAATTAAAAATCATCATAAGAACTTGGGCATTTAACCAAATTTTGGAAAGTTATACTTTTAAAAAAAAGATTTTCTTTTTAAGTTTATTTATTTTGAGAGAGAAAGAGAGAGCACAAGTGGAGAAGGAACAGAGAAAGGGGTAGACGCAGACCCCGAATTGGAGCTGGAGCCCACTAACCACGAGGTCATGACCCGAGCCGAAATCAAGAGTTGGATACTTAACCACCAACTGAGCCACCGAGGTGTCCCTGGAAGCAGTTATGCTTAAATAATGAAGGATGTGTATAGATTCCCTGCTCTCGGCAGATTACAATCAGTGCCCCCTTGTGGCTCCCCTAACAGCCTGGACGAACCATCTAGAGGACCTATCTGATTTTACCAGAACCCAGAAATGCTGGAGAAGTGACTATGCAAGCAAGTCCTCAGACTCAAAGTAAGGATGAGAATCATGGAGTCTAAGCAGCCAAAAGCAGGAGCAGAGCCATGACTAGGAGGTACAGCTGAAAGTTAGGAGCCAAGGGAAGCTATAAAAAATAGAGCAGCTCAGTAATAAGGTGGACCAGGGTTCATAATCATCCAAATCTTGTTCTGAATGGACATTAGGTGGAGATATTGGGTTGTCTTACAGGTAAAGCACTTAGGGTGAATGTTTTTAGTCCACAGCTACAGGACAAGAGAATAAATACTGGCCTGGTTAATGATACCAGGAAGAAAGTGTATGTCTTACAAAAAAATTATACAATCATTTATTTCCTGTCACAAAATGTAAAAAAAAAAAATTCTATTATTTTTCTTTTTTTTAAATGTTTATTTTTGAGAGAGAGAGAGAGAGAGAGAGAGGGACAGAGGGTCTGAAGCAGGCTCTGTGCTGACAGCAAAGAGCCAGATGAGGGCCTTGAACTCACGAACTATGAGGTCATGGCCTGAGCCAAAATTGGATGGTTAACCAAATAAGCCACCCAGCCACCCTTATGATTTTTCAAAATAGTACAATAATACCAATTTTTGAGGCATTACTTAGGATAATCCACCTTCCTTAACCATGCCACTAATATTCAAACTAATGTGCTTTGAGGTGAAAAGACTGAAAAGCTACCAGGCTCCAGAGGTACAAACCCTCGAAGCAATGGTACAACTATGGCTCTTCCCTGTTTGTAGTCTAAGAAAAGTATGTTGCTTAATAGATATTTACATTTGTAAAGGTCTACAGAGCTTAAGTCCTATGTATTTTCAGAATTTTATTTTTCTGATAAAGATACTGCAAAAAGTATATTAAAGAGAGAATAACCTTGTCATTCTTGAGCATAAAGACCAATATAATTATTTTAAGATTAAGGAACATTTATTCTTTGAAATTAATGTCCATTTCTCTGTCTTATTGATAAAAGTGTAAATACAGAGCTTCAAGCACTAAAATTACAATAATAATTTTCTTCTGCTATATGTGCCCCAATCCTCATCTATTTATTTTTGTGTCCATTAATAACTCCTAGCAACAAAGATTTCTCATTTATAAGAATAAGAAAATCTAGTCCCCACACCTTTCTTCCTCAGTCCCACCAATAGCTCTTAAGAACCATAGAGTAAGTTAGGCTAAAATATGTATGTTACTAAAACAATTTATTCTTTCTTCATTCCTGATTTTATTTTTTGAAGCACTTCAATATGCCTCCTGATACTCATGGGGCTAGCTGCAAGAGTTGGGCTGCACTGACTTCCAGTGATCCCCTGACTTGGCAATCCAGGTATCTGGAGGGCTCACTGTGGCACTTCTGTTCCCCACAAGTTCTCTAACTCACCAAATTTGCTTAGTTAAAATGCATTCATTTGAAAACAACAGAAACCTCAACTCAAAATGGCTTAAAAATAGGAACAAATAACATAACGGAGGTTCAGGACTAAAGTAGATTTCAGAATGGTTTGATTTGGCAGCTAAAAATGTCTTGAGGGCACCAGATTATTTCCATCGCTCCATTCCCCTTTTCCTAGTGTCAGCTGCAGCCAGTGTGGTTGTCAACCAGGTGCTATAAAGAATCAAGGATACACAGTTTCCTGTTCAAGACCAGCCAGGATGAAGTTGACCTCCTTTCATTCAAGATTCAGGAAGTTCAGGAAGAACTTTCCCAGATGCCTCCAAAAAACTCGTCTTCCTTTTGGGCTTAGCCCTATGCATTGGTTCTCTCATTTAATTTTTACAATAACCTTATCAAATAAGTACTTTTCTTTTTCTCTTTCTTTTTTAAAATTTTAAATCCAATAGTTAACATATAGTGGTATACTAGTTTCAAGTGTACAATACAGCAATTGGGTTTCTATATATTGCTCAGTGCTCATCACGATAAGTGTGATCTTCATCCCCTTCTATTTCGCCCATCCCCAACCCATCTCCCCTCTGGCAACCCTCTGTTCTCTATAGCTGAGTCTGTTTTTTGGTTTCTCTCTTTCTTTTTCTTTGTTTTGTTTCCTATACTCCACATATAAGTGAAATCATATGGTTCAGGTCTATCCCTGACTGACTTACGTTACTTAGCATTGTATTCACCAGGTCCATCCATGTTGTGGCAAATGACAAGATTTTGTTCTTTTTTATGGCTAAGTAGTATTCCATTGTATACATACACCACTTATTTTTTTATTCATTCATCTATTGATGGACATTTGGGCTGTTCCCATAATTTGGCTATTGTAAATAATGGTGCAATAAACATAGGGATACACATATCCTTTCAAATTAGTGTTTTCATATTCTTTTGGTAAAGACCCTGTAGTGGAATTACTGGATCATATGGCAAATCCATTTTTAATTTTTTCAGGAACCTCAATACTCTCTTCCACAGTGGCTATAGCAGTCTGCATTCCCACCAACAGTGCATGGAGGTTCCTTTTTCTCCACATCCTCACCAACATTTGTTGTTTCTTGTGTTTTTGATTTTTGCCATCTGACAGGTGTGAGGTGATATCTCATTGTGGTTTTAATTTGCATTTCCTAATGATCTGTACTATTGAACATCTTTTCAAGTGTTTGTTGGCCTTCTGTATGTTTTCTTTGTAGAAATATATGTTCATATCTTCTGCCCATTTTTTGATTGGATTATTTGTTTTTTGGGTGTTGAGTTTTATAAGTTCTTTATTTTGAATACTAACTCTTTATCAGTTATGTCATTTGCAAATATCTTCTCCCATTCAGTAGGTTGTCTTTTAGTTTTATTTCATGTTTCCTTAGCTGTGTAGAAGATTTTTATTTTGTTATAGTCACAACAGCTTATTTTTGCTTTTGTTTTCCTTGCCTCAAGAGACTTACCTAGAAAAATATTGCTATGGCTGATGTCAGAGAATTTATTGCCTGTGCTCTGTTTTAGGATTTTTATGCTTTCAGGTCTCATAGTTAGATCCTTAATCCATTTTGAGCTTATTTTTCTGAATGCTGTAAGAAAGTGGTCCAGTTTCATACTTTTGCATGTAGCTGTCCAGTTTCCCCAGCATTTTTTGTTGAAGAGACTGTCTTTTTTATCCGTATATATTCTTGTACCCTATACTGAAGATTGACCATATAACTGTGGGTTTATTTCTGGGGGCTCTGCTCTGTTCTATTGATCTATGTGTCTGTTTTTTGTGCCAGTACCATACTGTTTTGATTGCTACAGGTTTGTAATATAACTTGAAGTCTGGGATAGTGGTACCTCCAGTTTTGTTCTTCTCTTTCAAGATGGCCTTGTCTATTCAGTGTCTTTCATGGTTCCACACAAATTTAGGATTATTTGTTCTAGTTCTATGAAAAATGCATTTGGATAAAGATTACAATGAATCTGTAGATTGCTTTAGGTAGTATTGACATTTTAATAATATTTGTTCTTCTAGTGCATGAGTGTATCTTTACCTTTGTTTAGGTCATCTTCAATTTCTTTCATCAATGTTTTATAGTTTCCAGAGTACAAGTCTTTTACCTCCTCTGTGAAATTTATTCCTAGATATTTATTCATTTTGGTGTCACTGTAAATGAAATTACTTTCTTAATTTCTCTTTCTACTACTTCATTATTAGTGTATAGGAATGCAACAAATTTCTGTATATTGATTTTGTATCCCATGACCTTACTGAATTCATTATCAGCTCTAGTAGTTTTTTGGTAGAGTCTTTACAGAGTTTTCTATATATAGTATCATGTCATCTACAGATAATGAAAGTTTTACTTCCTCCTTGTCAATTTGGATGCCTTTTAATTTGATTGCTGTTAATTGTTGTTTTATCACTGTGGCTAGGACCTCTAGTATTATGTTGAATACAGATGGTGAGAGTGGACATTCTTATCTTATTCTTGATCTTAGGGCAAAGGCTCATAGTTCTTTTTTGTTTTGTTTTGTTTTGTTTTTTACCATTGAGTGAGATGTTACCTGTGAGTTTTTCTTTTCTTTTTTTTTTTTTTTTGTTTCCATAGAATTAACTTTTTTTTAAAATTTTTTACAAATAGTTTATTGTCATCTTGGTTTCCATATAACACCCAGTGCTCATCCCAACAAGTGCCCTCCTCCATGCACATCCCCCCCCTCCCCCCCACACCCATCAGTCCTCAGTTTGTTCTCAGCATTCAAGAGTCTCTCATGGTTTGCCTCTCTCCCTCTCCCCCACTATTTCCCCCCTTCTTCTCCCCCTTGGTCCTCCGTTAAGTTCCTCCTAAATCTCCTATACATGCAATCATATGGTATTTGTCTTTCTCTGCCTGACTTATTTTGCTCAGCATAACACCCTCAAGGTCCATCCATGTTGTGACACATGGCCAGATTTCATTTTTCCTCATTGCCATGTAGTATTCCATCGTATAGATAAACCACATCTTCTTTATCCATTTGTCTGTTGATGGACACTTACGCTCTTTCCATGTTTTGGCTATTGTTGAGAGTGCTGCTGTGAGTTTTTCATAGATAGCCTTTATTATCTTGAGATATGTTCCTTCTAAATCTACTTTGTTGAGCATTTAAAAAAAAATTTAACATTCACTTATTTTTGAGAGACAGAGAGACAGAGCATGAGCAGAGGAGTGGTGGAGAGAGGAGGGGAGACACAGAATCTGAGCAGGCTCCAGGCTCTGAGTTGTCACACAGAGCCCGACATGGGGCTCGAACCCAGGAACCGTGAGATCATGACCTGATCTGAAGTTGGATGCTAAACCAACTGAGCCATGCAGGTGCCCTGAGGGTTTTTTTTTTTTAAATCATGAATGGATGTTGTACACTGTCAAATGTTTTTTGTCCATCTTTTGAAATGATCATATGGTTTTTATCCTTTCTCTTGTTAATGTCATGTGTCACATTGATTGACTTGTGAATATTGAACCACCCTTGCATCCCAAGAATAAATCCTACTTGATTGTGGTAAATGATTTTAATGAATTGTTGAATTTTTGTTTGCCAATATTTTGTTGAGGATGGTACTATTCATATTGCCATTGTGCAAATGAGGATACTCAGGAACAGAGAGGTTAAGTACCTTGATCAAGACTACCAGACTAGTGAAACAAGGGCAGTCTCATCACAAAAATCATAGCAAATGAAGATGGATTTTTGCATATAGGTAGATTGAAACTAAAGAAATGCACTTTCTCTGAGAATTAATGTTATAAAATTAGGTACAACAGTAGTTCTGGTAACAAGGCTTAGCTTCATTGTGGATGAAATCAGGATTTGGAGGGTCCACTTGAGGATAGGCTTATTCGAATGCTTTCTAAAAATCATTTCTCTGGGAAAGATCATTCTTGTGTTCAAAAGGACTAACTGAGGGGCACCTGGGTGGCTCTGTCAGTTAAGCGTCCGACTTCAGCTCAGGTCATGATCTCATGGTTCATGCGTTCAAGCCCTGCATCGGGCTCTGGGCTGACAGCTAGCTCAGAGCCTGGAGCCTGTCTTCGGATTCTGTGTCTCCCTCTCTCTCTGACCCTCCCCTGCTCATGCGGTCTCTCTCTCTCTCAGAAATAAATAAAAACATTTAAAAATTTAAAAAAGAAGACTAACTGAAGAAAACATTTTAGAATATACAACTCTGTCAAAAGATTAAGGGAGTTCACAGTTCAGTGCTGGCCAGAGATAGCATAGAATAAAGTGTGATGTCAGAGATTTAAAACCAAACATTAAGTTTTAAAAAATCCAGTTTTCATAAAAGCAACTAAAATACTTGGCCTTTAATAAATTATCTGGACTGTTGCTGGTCGCATTTTGATGAATTATAGATTATTTGGTGACAAAAATAGTTTGAAAAATTGATCAAATTTTTTAAATTCAGAATATACCTCAGTAGTGTTAAAACAAATTTTGGGGGCCCAAGATGAGCATGCCCAGGGTGCCATGGCAGCCACTTAGATAGCTTTTGTGTTTCTGTAAATGCTCCACCTGCTCAGAAATACAGAATAGTTAGTCAGCCTGTCCCCAAACCGCTAAGCTCTGGGATCTATATTTATTTCCTTGCTCCTTCTCACCGCAAACAAGTTTGACTCTCTAGCTCCAACCTATTAGATATTTTCTATTTGCTTCTTTCTTGTTCTTTATTCTTCATCTTATAACATCTTCTTGCCTTCTCCCCATTTGTCAACTTTCTGAAAGGAGGCTGTCCTACTTCAGAAAGTGTTAAAAAAAAAAAAGCTTGTTTGTATCACCTAAATTATCTTCATTTTGTTAACAGCAGGAATAAGCAGGCATGAAGAAAGTAATGGGATCCATACTGAGTGAAAAATAAAACCAAATAAGAAATCGATTAGAAAAAATATATGGTAAAAGTCCAATTAAAACAATTTAAGAATGAAAAAAAATGCCATAGTTAATGCAATCTGAAAGATTGGCCGGAAGAATGAATTAAATGAGTACTTTAATGGAAAAAAATTACTTTTACATAGGTATTTTATCCACCCTAAGGTTTAATAGGATATATATCATGAAGGAGAAATTTGTAATGACCAAAATGGTAACATTAAGATATACGTGAAGCTTTCCCAGCAATAGCTTTATGGAGAAAGGGATAAATTTCAGAAGTTCTCTGAAGGGAAAAATAAATTTAGCCAAGTGAGATGAAAGAAAAATGATCAAAGGTTTTCCCTGATTTGCTTGCTTGAAGGCAGTAACAATAATGGGTGGGAAAGATGAGAAGAGGAACTGAGCAGAGTCTTTTTTTTTTTTTTTTTTAATTTATGGACAGTCAGAAATACTACCTCATTTGTACGATAGCTGAAAGAAATCAAACTCATCAGGGTAAAATTCATGTTAGGCATGTACAATTGTGATTAAAGCAGATCAAATGAGAAAATTACAAACTCTGGTTTAAAAGGTTTGGTTTAAAAAATGTTTAGTTTTGAAGGTCAGCTGTCACAAAGTAAACATGGAGATGACACAATGGAAAAAATAGTAGAAATGACAGAAACAACAGAAATTAAAGAAAAAGGAGGGGGGTAGTGGAGAAAAGCCTTAAAGCTGTGTCACATCTGAAATCAAAATGTTCTAAATCAGAGGTGCCTTGGTGGCTCATTTGTGTCAGCTGTGCTGACAGCTCAGAGCCTGGAGCCTGCTTCAGATTCTGTGTCTCCCTCTCTCTCTGCCCCTTCCCTGCATGTTCTCTCTCTCTCTCTATCTCAAAAATAAACATTAAAAAATTATTCTAAATCAGAATAGTTTGGGATCACTATTTACCAAATGTGTTACTAGCGACCTTTCTATTACACCACAACACCTAAGGAAAGTAGCAGATTTAAAAGTTTCTATCAATAGAATAATTGCCTTGGGACACCTGGGTGGCTCAGTCGGTTAAGTGTCCAACTTCGGCTCAGGTCATGATCTCACGGTTTGTGGGTTTGAGCCCCACATCGGGCTCTGTGCTGACAGCCAGCTCAGAGCCTATAGCCTGTTTCTGATTCTGTGTCTCCCTCTCTCTCTGCCCCTCCCCTGATCATGCTGTCTCTCTCTCTCAGAAATAAATAAAATATTTTAAAAAATAGAATAATTGCCTTCTAGGTACAATAACTTTGTTCTTATTTAGTAAAACTTTGCTTTGAAAAAAGAGACATTATAGCTCCTTGTTTGCCAATATAACAGACTCTGTATGCCAATTGAATCATATACGTTTCCAAAGTTTTCTGCAAGATATATTTCTCAATTTATGGATTCTCATTTATGTTAAATCTTGTCATCTTAAATAAAATTTCCAAAGACCAGATAAACATTCTATCATTTCAGATTGGAAGCAAACTACTAAATTGTTTTAAAAATATGTGTACAGGAGACTGGAAAGTTAGTTCTGTAGTGTTTTATGAATTTAGCTTTTTATGGTCAACTTTATTAGCTTGATGGGGGAAAAAGCACTCTGACAACCCCTCTGGCCATTACTATGGATTTGATATGCTATGTTTGTTGAACATTCCAATATTCCACACAAGTTATTAACAGTAGCCCAGAATGTAATATCCCTGTAGCACTGCTTCAGTGATTTTTTTCACATAAAGATTTTATGAACTTTTAAGTAAAACTGATATGTAATTGGTACTTTCTGTCTTGTAAGATTTGGGGAGACAAGACCAGAAAACAATTTAGAATGTAGTGTTACAGTAGATAAAATTTGCAAGGACTGACAATTCTAAATATTCAAATTATGATAAACAGTTGCCTATTTATAATGGTAATCATGATAACTTTGAAAATGAGTCCATTCTTTCACATTTTTTTTTCCATTTGCCGCCTCACAACTTATTATCATACTTGTTTTACATGTAGGAAACTAAAGTGTCAAGTCATTTGTCTAAGGTCATTCATACATTTTCAAATTGAATAATTTATATTGTTTGCAAAACAATCACCCAAAGATTATAATTAAAAGCACTCTTCAGTGATTATGGAAGTTCATAGCTTAGTTATATACACATATTCATAGTTCGTTTTGCACAAATAATTTAGTCTTAGCAGAGTGGCTGGCTCTGGCAGCAAGAGAAATGGGAGCCAGTTTCAATTGTAATTTTAATGGCATGTTCCTGAGAAATTCCATCTGTAATGGCATTTCCTAAATTAGACAATTGCAATGACAATATTGCATCAGTTAGTGCCTGTGGATCCAAGTGTTCTGTTTTTCCATTCCTAGATGAGGGTAGGGGATTATCTTAGCTCCTTGTGTAGAAATTCTTTTATATATATAACATATAATTATAATTACTTCATTTTTTAATGTTTTATATATTTCTGAGAGAGAGACAAAGTGAGCAGGGGAGGGTCAGAGAGAGAGGGAGACACAGAATTTGAAGCAGGCTCCGAGCTAGCTGTCAGCACAGAGCCCGACGTGGTGCTCGAACCCATGAACTGCAAGATCATGACCTGAGCTGAAGTCAGACGCCCAGCTGACTGAGCCACCCAGGTGCCCCTAGAAATTCTTCTTTAATCAGAGCTAATGACTGGCATTGATTCTTCAAAAACTTTGGGACATATATGTTTTATTTGCTTCTCAAAATAAAACCCATTTAAAAATATTTTTGATTTTCATTTTTAATGTTAATATACCTTTTGTTCAACATGTTAATATCAATGAAGCAGTAATTCCACACATAAAGAAATAGTAAAACATGTGGTCACTAAAATGTGTATCTATGAGGGGCTCGAAATCACAAACCAAGAGATCATGACATGAGCCAACTAGGAGCCCTTTATTATTATTTTTGAGAGAGAGAGACAGAGCATGAGTGAGGGAGGGGCAGAGAGAGAGGGAGACACAGAATACGAAACAGGCTACAGGCTCTGAGCTGTCAGCGTAGAGCCTGACATTGGGCTCAGGCCCACAAACCATGAGATCATGACCTGAGCTGAGGTCCGACGCTTAACTGACAGAGCCACCCAGGTGCCCCACTCCACTGCTAATTAGTAGTTTGTTTTAAGTGGTGGGGATAGTGAATGATCATCATTTTTCTCTCTGTGCTTATCTGGATTTCCAAATTTCATCTAATGGGCACGCATTTCATTTATAATCAGAAATATATACTCCTCTTTAGAACTGACTATTGCTCTTGATTTAAACTTTCAAAAAGTAAATCAGAGTTTTTTCTTTGCTAGAATTCATATTCAGGGATAGTCATTCCTGTAACTACACATAATTTCAGTTTCACCTCAGTGAGAAAAATGAGAGGCAATAGCAAAGAAATCATAATTATTGTCATTTTCTATAAGATCATTTCAGCCTTTAATGTTTCTTGAACACTTTTAAAAAAGCATGGGTCTTCATGAAATATGTGAAACATGGCATTAATGATGCACAAAATGAAAGTAAAATGTGTTTAATATCAGGAGAATTCAGAGTTCATGTTCTTCTCTCCCAAGTTACCTACAGAGTTTACTTTGTGAGATGAGTTTTGTTTCAAGGACATAAAGCAGGGATTTCTATTTTAAAATTCACATAAAATGCAAGAAATTTTGAAGTTTTTGGAAGAAAATTGATGACTAGAAAACATGATACCTGACTATATACAAGAAATTCAGGAAAAATGTGTTTGCTTCCCTGCAAAAAGAGAAAAACTTTACGTCAATATCGATGTGTGATGAATGTCAGCTTGACATTCCTCCAATGCTGTGTTTCCTCATGCTAACTAACAAATTAGCAAATACTTCATGGCTTAAAACAACAGAAAGTTATTCTCTCACAGTTCTGGGGGCTGGAAGCTTGAAATCAAGTTGTAGGTGGTACCACATGCCTTCGTAAAGCTCTTGAGAAGTCTCCTACCTTGTCTTTCCCCAGTTTTTGGTGACTGCCAGCCATCTTTGGAGCAATCTTTGGAGATCTTTGGCTTGCAGCACCATTGCTCCAATTTTTGCCTCTTTTTCACATGGTTATTTCAGTCTGTGTCCAGATTTCCCTTTCTAATCTACACACTCTCATCCAGGATGACTGCATCTTAACTTGGTACATCTGCAGATTCTATTTTCCAATAAGGTCACATGCACAGGTACTGGGGTTATGACTACAACATGTATTTTCTGGGCACACAAATCAAACTATAACACCCCTCTCTTCCTTCAACCTTTCCTTCCTTTTTTTCCTCCCTCTCCTTCCTCTCTTCCTTCTATCCTCTTTCCTTCCATTTCTTCCTCCCTCCCTTCCTCCCTCCCTCCCTCTGTCCCCCTCTTCCTTCCTTCCTTCCTTCCTTCCTTCCTTCCTTCCTTCCTTCCACAAATGAAACAATTTCTTCTCTTGCCCTTGAGACTTCCATTTTTCATGTACTTAAACCTCATTTGCCACTCTCTCACTCTCTTGCAGGAGTCGCCTTTCTTTTGTTCAGCCTTTAAAATTTGCTGGGGCCAGTACTTGATCCTGGGTATCTTGTCTTTAGAATCCTTACAATTTCCCTAGGTGGTCTACACTTCCAGGCTCTAAATACCATTTATTAAACTTAGTATTTTGGAATTTCTTGGGACTGGGTATCAGGCCATCTTACCATACACTACTGTGTACTCATTCCCTAGATGATGGTATTAATTTCAGTCTTTCAAACATGATCTACCATCAGAAAATTCTTGCACTTATCCATTCCCCATCTGTTTTCTGATTCCAATCCCCTTTAACAACATGTCTGCCAAATATCTCTATTTGGTATCTCACAAGCATCACAGAATGAATATGTTCAAAATCCATTGTAATGGGCTTTTTTTCCCATTCCTAAGAATTCTCCCCCCCTTAGTGTTCCTCATCTCAGGAATGGTCCTAACCTCTACTCGGTTGCTGGTATTAGGAACTGATCTCAATTAGTTCAGACTTCAGCCCCATTTCCTCTAATTTGCTTCTTTTTTTAAAATTCATTTTAGGGGGGAAGGAAGGAGCATAAAGAGAGGAAAAGAGAGAATCTTAAGCAGGCTCCACGCTCGGCACAGAGTCCAACATGGGGCTTGATCTCACCATCCTGAGATCAGGACCTTGAGATTATGAGTGCTGATTGGGATGAAATCCAAGAACATGATAAATTTGATTCCTGGTAGAAAGACTTGCACCTCTAAGACTGCAATAGAAGGCCCTTTCCTCTGAAATAGTTTCAGGTTAAGATAAATTTGTGGATTAAGTGACGGGAAGATGAGTAAAATTCTGATGTCTTCTGTTTTTATTGGAGAGTGTGAAGGAAGGTCATCCAGTGAAAGTGATTGATAAGGGACGTTTATGAGGAAGTGAAGAAGAAAGGAAACATTTTCCTTAGAGATGGGAAGAATGAGCTGATAAGAGAAGCATGAAGAGTATCTGGCAGTTTTAGGAGCCAAATTGCAATTAGTAGTCATAAATTCAGAGGGAT
Organism: Hyaena hyaena; assembly: GCF_003009895.1. Taxonomy (NCBI): domain Eukaryota; kingdom Metazoa; phylum Chordata; class Mammalia; order Carnivora; family Hyaenidae; genus Hyaena; species Hyaena hyaena. The sequence continues at coordinate 499,319 of NW_024081370.1, forward strand.
ATCAATATGCTGGTTTATTTCATTGCTCTAATGAAAACTGCTAATGTACGGTGTCGATGTTTTAAGAAGCTGGAAAGGTGGCCATCACCTACAGTAGCCACCTGGAAGCTGTCAAGGAACATTACAAACTGACATTATTTTTGGTGAATCCACCACCGATTCGAGGCTAGATTGCTGCTATGCAGGGTCAGAACATTGATCTATTAGGCTCTGAAGGGTCATACATCTTGTAGGAGCAAAGCTATGTCTTTCAGGCTCATAGGCTATAATCTGTAACATAGAATCACAATGTATTATTTACAATTATCACTAGAATTGATATGCTCACACTGATGTGATTTGCAATTTTTCCTTTATGCCTAAAAATACCAGATTATTCAAATAGTGGCTTGATGAACATGAAATTAGAGCAAAGGGGATTAGGTAGATGAATGATTTACTGAATGACATAGAATATATAATTCCCCTCATGGTAGCCCCATGTTAGCTATAAGGACAAAGATGCCAGGTGAACTGGACCAGGACACCCCAGCTCTGGGCAGCGATGACCCGTGCACAGCCAGTGGAGGCGTCTACTTCACCTCTTTTTCAAATTTCCTAGTTTGTTCACCCTCCTTCCAAATGACACGTGTTTTCTTTAGACTTACTTTGGCTTGGGTCCCACTATTTAACACTAAGTCACCTTGCATACTCCTGCTTTACTCCATGTTGAGTGGGTCATAATTAATTCCCACATGGCAATCTTAGTTTTCTTCTTTTCCATGTTCTTGGAATATGGATTGCCAAAAACAGGTCAATCATACCTATACTTTAATAAAATTAGTGTATGATTCTGATAACTTACTAACATTAAATTCAGAAATGTCATTATTTCTTAGTTTTTCCCTGATTTTATAATAATTTGTTATTTTTAGTTTGTGACCAGTTGAGAAAGAAGGTGATAAAGAATAGTCTTGGGGCGCCTGGGTGGCTTAGTCGGCTAAGAGTCCGACTTTTGCTTAGGTCATGATCTCGCGGTTTGTGGGTTCGAGCCCCGCATAGGGCTCTGTGCTGACTGCCAGCTCAGAGCCTGGAGCCTATTTCAGAGTCTGTGTCTCCCTCTCTCTCTGACCCTCCCCTGCTCACGCTGTCTCTCTCTCTCCTAGAAATAAATAAAAAAAAAGAGTAGTCTTAAAGTTTGCAAACGATACGTGAAGATTAACTTAAATTGTTTTCCTTAATATTTATCAGCAACTTCTGGAGAAAACCTTACAAATCCTTTACTGTTAATTAGCCTGGTTTACACAAAGTAAACACAGTATTTTATTTTTTTACTTTTTAAAAATGTTTATGTATTTATTTTGAGAGAGAAAAATTGCAAGTTGGGGAAAGACAGAGAGAGAGGGAGAGAGAGAATCCCAAGCAGGCTCTGCATGGTCAGCACAGAGCCCGATGCAGGGTTCAAACTCATAAACCGTGAGATCATGACCTGAGCCAAAATCAAGAGTCAGACACTTAACTGGCTGAGCCATCCAAATGCCCTGCATACAGTATTTTAAACTATAGAACAAATCATGTCCTGTTAATAAGCTGGTTCACACAAAGTAAGCACATAGTACTTTTAACCATAGCTGTGATGGTTTAAAATGAAGTGTGACTATACAGTCTCTAGTCCTTTGTGTTTCCCAAACGGCAGAAATAAAATGCTGAGTAAAGAAATCTTGAATCATCTTCTTCCACTTTCTCAAACTAGTTCTACTCAAAAGATTTTTTCAAATTTGCCTTAAGAAATTTAGTGACCATAGGAACATACGGAAGAAGAAATCCTTAGCCTTATCAGAGTAGAAACATTCCTGAACATTTTTTGCAAAGGTCTGAATGAGATTTCTATTTCTTTTAATCTTGCTCTGTTCCTTAAATGCTCCAATTATTTCTTTGCTGGATACGTGCTAACAGACTGTTAAGCAGAAATAATCCTTTAAATATCGTCTTCTAGAGGCAACCAAAAGACCTGATTTCTGACCTTCTACAAGGTTATTGCTACAAGACAGGCCAGAAGAAGAAAGTACTGGGGCCATATTTCCACCAGGAATTTCAGTGGAACTTCTACCCTTGCAAAAGAAAGGAATCAAGAAGTCTTCAGCTCCAACAAGAAAAAAAGTCTTATAAAAAAAAATGAGCAAAAGAGTTGAATAGACATTTCTCCAAAGAAGATGTGAATGGCCAATTATACATGAAAAGATACTCATCATCACTAATCATTGGGGAAATGCAGATTAAAACTATAATGAAATATTATCCCACACCCATTAGGATGACCATTATAAAAATAAAAACAGAAATTAACAAATGTTGGTAAGGATGTGGAGACATTGGAATGCTTGTGCATTACTAGTGAGAATGTGAAATGGTGTGGCCACTGTGGAAAATGGTTTGGAAATTTCTGAAAAATAATAAACAGAGAATTTCCATATCACCCAGCAATCTCTCTTCTGAGTACATACCCCTAAAAATAGAAAACAGAGACTTGACCAGAAAGTTGTACATCGATGTACATTAACATTATTCACAATAGTCTAAAGGTGGAAGGAAGCCAACTGTCCATCAACAGATGAATGGATGAATGATATGTCGTATATACATACAAAGAAATATTAATGAGCCTTGAAAAGGAAGGAAATTTTAACATATGTTGCAATCTAGACGAACTTTGAAGACATTATGCCAAGTGAATTAAGACAGTTGCAAAACGGCAAATATTGTATGATTCTACTTATAAGATATACCTAGAGTAGTCAAATTCTCAAGGACAGAAAACAGGATGGAGGTTTCCCAGGTCTGAGGAGGAGACAGACGCATGGGGAGTTATTGTTCAATAGGTGTAGAATTTTCATTTTGGAAGGTGAAAATTTTCTTTGATGGATGGTGGGGATGACCGCACAATGTGAGTATACTTAATGCCACTGAACAGCAGACTTAAATGGTTAAATGATATATTTTATGTTATGTATATTTTGCCACAAAAAAAAGTTGCCAGTACCAAACTGGAAACAAACAAAGTGCCCATCAACATTCAAATGGATACCCACACAATGGAATATAACACAACAAAATGCAAAAGCATGAATAGATTTCAGACATAACATTGAGTTACAGAAGCCAAAAAATATATACTGTATAGGATTACACTTACATGAATATAGCTTCATGTAAAGCAAATCTATAATTGTAGAAAACAAAGTAATGCTCACCTTTGTGGGGACAAGGGGCACTGGGAAGACCTTTTGGGCCTGGAAACAAGCTACATCTTGATCTGGATGGTAGTTATGGGGTGTCTGTGTATGTGTACTTTATATTGTGTGTTATACCTAAATTTAAATAGAAAAAAATTCATCTGCAAGGCTGAGTACTTAGACCAATCTCACCCCCTGGAAAAAAGAGTTGGGTAGCATTTTTATATCCATGAAAAGAATATGGAAAGATGAGTGGCTTTTCCTGATGCTATAGTTTAAATAGAGCTTCTGGCATGAGGAGGCGGAGATGAAGCCAGTACATAGAGATGCAAGAAGAAATAGACCCTACCTGAGACCACCACTTGGTTAGGTTATTCCACTAGGCAATATCCTCAGTGTGCATGAGTGTGTGTATGGGGCGGGGGGGAGTGGGTATGGGTGTAATCAAGGCTATAATTTATATTTAAAAAATTTCCCCATGTTTATTTATTTATTTTGAGAGAGAAAGAGAGAGCATGAGTGGGGTAGGGGCAGAGAGAGGAGAGAGAGAATCCCAGGCAGGCTCTGTTGTCAGCCCAGATCCTATGAACCGCATGACCCTGACCTGAGCCTAAATCAAGAGTCTGATGGATGCTTAAACAACTGAACCACACAGGCACCTCAAGGCTATAAATGAAAACTTTAGTACATGTTGCTTTTCTGAGTAATGACTTTCCACTGTCTACCATAAGAATCCTTTTGATGTGGGAGAGGAAGAGTGATAAAGAGATTAGAATGTGCTATGGAGAATTGCCATGAGAAAGAGTTAATAGCTTTCACAACTCAAAATAGATTTATACATATAGTTCATGCTAAACTTGAAGAGATTTAAAAAATGGAAATGCTATGGCTTCTGATATTTTTCTCAATATTTCATCTCAAAATGTTATTTGTAATATATGCCATCTTTCAAATATGAAGCTACCACAATTGTAAAAGAAATCTAAAGTGCTTGCCCAATGGGATGCAGGTAAAAGACGGTGTTCAGAGTCTGAAGGTGTGAAGAGAGTTCCAAGTAACCTAGGGCCATCCACAGTTATGTGGTCTTCTGTAGCCTCTAGTGCTTGCTCCTGTTTCCTCCCTTTTCAGGGGCAGTTGCATCTCTGTGTTGTGTTTTGGGGAGTGAACAATATGAAGAGCACTTCACAACCAAGTATTCTGCTACCTAAGAGAAATTGAAGAAGGTAGAATGTAATATTTGTTTTAAGTCTATAATTTCAAATATTTCAAATGTCAGAAGGAAAAATGAAATATTCAAATAATTCTTAGTCAATCTCTTTGTGGTTTACTCCCCATATCAGAAGTTAATAGCTCAAATCTGCAAGGCTGAGTAATTAACTACCACATTTTATCAATTCTGGGATGCCTATTTAAAAATGTTTTAGTATTTTTAAATTGGGATACATTTAATAATTCTGGTATTTTATGATCATGTTCGGCTAATTAGCAGTCATTACCTGGTTGTATAAAAACCTTCAAGAAGACACCAACATGTAAGGGGGTTGGCTTGACAAAATATGGTGACTCAGAGTGACCAGTTGATTGCCCACTATGTGCCAAGCTCTGTGTGAAGTGCTAAGAGTGAAGAAAAAGTCAGATATTATCTTTATTTATCATAGAATTTGCAGTCTATTGAAGGAGCAGATATTGGGCAGATATTAAAATAAAGTATGATGAGTGACATAATGGGGAAAACAGGATAAACATTATTCTGCATGTTTCTATGAGTATGTTTTTGGATAAGGTTGATATTTAAATCAGTGGACCTGTGTAAAGCAGATTACCCTCCACAATGCAGTTGGGCCTCATTCAATCAGTTGAAGGCCTGAATAAAACAATAGACCTCCTCTGTTTTTCTGGATAATTCTGACTAACACAGCAATTTGTTTCCTAGGTTGAGTGTTTTTATCTCTATCAAATGCTATGTATATTTTATAACAACTACTTGGTAATACCTTTATATTTTCATCCTAAACCTTAACCTATGGATAAATATAACCTACCAAAATAAATGATGAATAAAAGTCAATATAATGCTGCAAGTGTAACATAAAAGTAAAACAAAACATAATAAAATATACATATAATAAAATAGCATATATTTCAACATGCAGAACTGTAGGCTTGACTACCTAGAAGACATACAATGAAGTAGACAAATGATTGCAATGATTTGTAATAAATAAGTGGGGCTATAAGATGAATAAAAAGACCAGAAGCTATTCTGTACCAGAAATTGCAGTAATGAAGAGTCAAAGGTTTTAGGAGGACACTAAAGTAAAAACTGCAGTTAGGGGAATACAAAGAAAAATAAAGGAACTGAGGTTTGCTTTATTGAGGTAAATAATTTTAAATTAGGTAAGAAAGACATCCTGAGTCAAACCACAGACTATGAAAAGGACAGAAATGAGAAATATATGATATTCTGATACTCCTATAAGTGAGCTGGGCCATATTTACAAATAAGCATTGTGTCAAAAGTATTCTATATGGTATACAAACACCATCATATAGAAATAGATCTTTATTTAGAAGTTCACTCATTTCTTCCAGTTCTTAATGAGGACTTGAAGACCATATTCTTTGATAGGCAATCAGGAATAGAAGATGAACTAGAAAAAGAAGGAGTCACTCAATAAAAATTTCAGTAAGTGATTTCACAGCACAGATTTCTTATTATAGTGTTATAAAATATTTATTATGTAAGAAATACCAGTAGATTAAATATTTTATAATATTTATTAATAATATTTTAGAAGATCCTTCTATTTCATGTATCTTCATTAATTTAATAGTACTTGATTCTAAGTATATTTTAAAAAGAGTTTCAAATCTCCACCACCATTTAATTGAATATGACAGCTATAAAGGCAGACTGATACTTAGGGACAGGTAGGTTATTACCTCAAATATCAGTAATGATGATACTGTTGATCATACCACTTTCTGATATGAAAAGCTCTTGAGAAGCTGAGAACAGAATAATGTGCAATATTCTATTAAAATCCAGAAAATACCAGAAAACAAATTGTTGACCTCACTGAAATTGACTCTGGCAAGACATTCAAGAATTATGAAAACTCCAAGGAAATTCAAAAGCTGTCACAACTACCCTGTGTGTTATGAAAATCCTAAAGTCTTTGGCCTCTGCCCTCTAAATGTCAATTTATTCTTCCTAGTCATTAGGACAACGAAAATGACTTTCCTCAAATGCCCCCTGAGAGGTAGTAAAACCCAGGTTAATATCCAGGGTCTTGAAGCAAATGACTCAACAACTATTACCCTGAGCCATACTTGCCTCCAGTTTCCTACTCCACACAGCCACTTGGATGGATCAGCAGCAGCTCAAATCTAAGCATGAGCAAACCTAAGAGTGGAGCTCTCCACCTGCTTTCCTCCCTTTAACATGATGTATCTCCATCAATAGCAACTCCATTATTCTATTGTTGCTCAGGTCAAATACTTTGACTCCTTTCTTTCACGCTCCACATCTAATCCAATATTGTTCTCTCTGTTTACAGAATTTATCCAGAAAGAAATCCCTGTCACTACTTGATTCATACCATCCTAACCTAATCCGCAAGCATCGTTCACCTGGATTATTGCATTTGTTCCCTTGATTCTGCTCTCATCATGGCACTCAGGTTTACTCTGTAATCACAGGAGTCAGAACACATTTACTCCTCTGCTGAAAAAACTCTCTAGCCGTTTACCATTTTCCTCGGAATAAAAGCCCGCAATTTTTAGGTATCTTGTGAGATCAGCCTCTCACCTCACCTGTCCGACTTCATATTGGACCCTTCACTATAGCTCATTCCTCTTTAGCCACAATGGCTACTGTGTTGTTTGTTGATCATGCTGGGCATACTTCTGCTTCAGGGCCTCTGTACTTGCCATTCTCACTTCTTAGACTCTTCCTACAGATGACCTCAGGGTTAGCTCCTTTATTTCCTGTAGACTTGCAGTCAAATATTACCTCATCCAACCTGTCTTCATTACCTTATGTAAAATAGGAATCACTTTCTCACCATGGCCCTTCCCATTTCTCTTGCAGTAGGGCATTTGGTTTGCATGTGTATATACAAAAAGAAAGAGGAAAAATTAAATTTTTTTAAACATTGGCTTGTGTGGGGGCCCCTGGGTGGCTCAGTCGGTTGAGCATCCGACTTCAGCTCAGGTCATGATCTCACAGTTTGTGGGTTCGAGCCCTGCATTGGGCTCTGTGCTGACAGCTAGCTCAGAGCCTGAAGCCTGTTTCAGATTCTGTATTTCCCTCTCTCTCTGACCCTCCCCTGCTCATGTTCTCTCTCTCTCTCTCTCTTTCTCTCTCTCTCTCTCTCTCAGAAATAAATAAAACATAAAAAAAATTAAACATTGGTTCGTGTGATGGTGGAGGCAGGTAAGTCCAAAATCCATAGGCTAGGCCATCAGTCTGGAGACCCAAGACAAAATTGTTGCAATATTGAGTTCAAAGGCAGTCCAGAGGCAGAAACCCTTCTTTTTCAAGGGACCTCAGTCTTTATTTCTTAAGGTCTTCAACTGATTGGATGAGGCCCACTCACAATGGATGAAATGGGTACTCTGTTTTACGCAAAGTCTACTGACTTAAATATTAATCACATCTAAAACTTTTCTTTCACAGAAACATCTAGACTGGTGTTTGACCAAAAATTGGGAACCATGGCCTAGCCAACTTGACCCATAAAAATTAACTTCCTATTCTGTCATACCTCCTATTCTGATTTATGTTTCTCCATAGCTCTTACCATTATCTGATTTCATATAATTGTTATTTGTTTATCGCTGTCTTCCTCTACTAACATGTAAGCTCCTTTAGGATAGGGACTATAGTCTATTTACTGTTCTGGATACATACTAGTCACTCTATAAATACTTGTTAAATGGATAACTGAATCTATTATTTCACTGAAACTACTTGACCATAGTTATCAATGACTATCACATGGTACAACAGTGAGAAAAAAACAGTTGAGGTCAATACAATTTCCTAATTCGTGAGGGATAAAGATTATATAAGGATTACATTTTTTATAATTTGGTTTATATTAGTTTCCATATGTATATAAAAAATGTTTAATTTTCATCCCAGAGTACAGATTCAACAAATAAAGCCTCCTGTTGGATTTACTGAGAAAAATTAAAAACCTGTTTTAAACTGATAGAGAATACTGAATTCTACAACCTCTGTTCAGACAGTAAAAAAGCTGGTACCTAGAATCTCTTACCAAAAAAAAAGGGTAATTTTTTTTCTAGGTGTACTATATATCATATTACTCTTAAATATATCTTCTATAAAATTTCTTGTGTAAAGAAATCATCAAAAAATTGTTTCTGCTTTCAGAGAAAGAAAACAAATTAAAATTTTAACTTATGTTGTTGCATAAGTAAGATTTTGATTTTCACATTCTTTGAAGCAAACGCAAAGTAACTGTATGTTTACATACTGGGTATATTTGCTCTCATTATGTTCTTCATTTCCTTAAGCACAGTAGTCTTGAGTAGAAATTTTACTTAGTTCAAGTCACAAAATCTCTTAGCACTAAATATGGCAATGAATAAATAATATAATGTCTGATTTGCAATGCCTTTCAAATTCTTTTACCTCCAGCAATTTCTAGAATCCTATATTAAAACCTCAGCTTGCCATAGTACATTTGACTAGATTTTACATGTTTTGTACATCAACTCTCATTTCAAGTCTTTGTGAGTTTAAACTGGAATTTTAAGTAATTGATGCTTGTGGTTTCATTTCCAAATGATAGCCCATATATGGGCCAAATAATGAAATAACCAGTGTAGTGACTAAAAAAACTAAATAATTTAATATTATTTACATTAGTATTTAATAATAAATAATAATGATTAAGAATGTATTATTTGCCACTCAGTGATTAGACACATTCTTTCCAAGAGTATGTTGGCACAGACTAGACAAATAGACTGTGGACTTCAAATGACTGTTTACATTTGAGAGGTCTTTCAAGCTAAAAGCACTTGAGTAGCCCATTCCTGTTGGAGGAGTGGCTGTGGCATAGTTCTGAATGTCTTATTACTAGGAGAATGAAATTGCACTTAAGGTGAAGTTCAGAGAAAAAAAGTGTATTTCTTAGAACTTATTCTCTTGAAAATAACAAAGACCCAACTCAAACAAGTTAAAACAAAACCAAAATCTGTTTGCTGACATAACTGAAAAAATCAAGGGTCCCAGGTGCTCAAGTCATGTTACCAAGACTCCTCCCAGTCTCTTAATTTTGACTTCTTGCATGCAGCTTCACTCTTGGCAAAGTTCTTTCCTTATAATGACATGTCTACTAGCAACTCCATGCCAACACTCTCATTACTCCATCCCACCAGCAAAGTGAGAGACCCCCTGTCTGAATAATTTCAGAAGAGTCGAGTAAAATATGTATCTCTGACCTATTCATTGTTTCCAAAACAATGGAGTATGATGTTTGTTCAGTTTTGGTATCATGTCCATTCCTGAAGTGGGGGCTAGGAAAAGGAGAAGGGAAAGAATGGCACATAGGGTCAAGACAACCTAAGCAATTAGACGAAGTATGGGAAAAAGGTCCTTCTCAAAGGAAGATGGAAGAGTCCTGGGGAAACTAAAATGGAAGGAGTGGGTGAAAGCCACCAGCTGGCCATCATACTCATTTCACACTGCCTCAGACATGGGGCTTAGAAGGAGCAGATGATTGAGAAGAGTTGGAAAGAGTAGAGAAGGAAAGGAAGAGAGGGAAACCTTAGAGCTCCTAGTACAATGGGTGGAAGTTGTCAGAGAAAGCAGGGTTAATCAGCTTAGAAACAAGGAGAATGGGAGGGAAACTCACACAGGAACTACTTTCCATTTCGTTCAGGATACTTTTAATGGGGAGTTAAACATGGATTTAACCTTTTCCAATGATTACCAAGACTCCAGTGACAGAAAGGAATGTCAAGTTATCTGAGCTTCCTGCAAACTGACACTTTTCAGATTGTATGGATTATGGCTTCTAGTTTTGTGGTCCAGATAATATTCTATAGTTCCTTGTACTGTTTAGGTAAAAGCTACACAATCTTCATCTCTATGTTTTCCATAATGTGCTAAGAGGAAAGCCTGATTTTATTGGCCACCTACAAATTGTCAGACCCTGTGTTAACACTTTAGCACATGTAATCTGGAAGAATAAAAAGTATTCACTGGAAGAGGATGGAAACAGAGTAGAAGAGAATCATGTTGGAAGTCAATATGTCAGGTTAGTTGTGTAATGTAACAATTAAGGCCATGTATCTATCTTCTGCAGGCCGAGTAAATGAAGTTTACAGATACCACTGGCTTTAGGCTGCTTGTAGTCTCATAATAGCCTATCTTAAATTTTCATGTTCTTTTTTTTTTTTTAGAGACAGCGTTTGAGTGTGTGAATGGGAGAGGGGCAAAGGGGGGAGGGTGAGAGAGTGAGAGAGTGAGAGAGAGAGAGAGAGAGAGAGAGAGAATCTTAAGTAAGCTCCACACCCAGCAAGGAGCTCAGTGTGGGCTTGATCTCATGACCATGAGCTCATGACCTAAGCATAAATCAAGAGTCAGATGCTTAACCAACTGAACCTTCCAGGTGGCCCTCATGTTCCATTTTTAAAATAAATAGTCTTTTTCTTTTTCTGAGATTGAAACCTATTGCTCTACTAATCCATATATGTCTATGCAGCTCTCATACATACATACTAAAGCAATCTTCGAATTGGTTGAGAATATTACAATGAGAAGAAGATGGGAAGATCTAATAAGCCAGAAGCTCTCAGCCTCCCAGACCACGGAATTTCCACTGGGCTGCTTTTACTAGATTAGACAAAGTCTAGACAAGCCATAAAAGGAAAATAACAATGAATTCTTTAAATATACTGTCAGCATCCTGTTTCATTTTGTATTATATGTGAAGAGTAACTAGAAATATTTTTAATTAAGCTTTAACAGCATTTTGACATCACTTGGAAAACAAGCCAAATATTTGTGTCATTTGTGCTATACATACGAAATTTTATGAGGCTTATTACAAAGGTTAATTATTTTTTTGATCATCAAAGTTCAAAGAGTCTACAAATTTTAGTGGTTACTCAGATACATATCAAATTTGAATATAAGATCATTTAAAAATGGAAAACTTTAATTTTATATATATGCATATTTAACGAGAAAGAAGTTAAGTAATTACCTTGAGTACATACTCCTAGATCTTAGTGACTTTTTAAAAAGAAGAAAGTTGCTGATATGATAAATAGTTTGTATCTGATCACATATTTTAGTCTGAATCTACTAGCAACCAGCTACATCACTTGAGCAAACCATTTAGCTTCTAGGGACTTCATTTTTCCCATGACAGGCTTGGATCATATAATTACTATGAATCTCCAGAACTCTAAAATTCTAATATCTTAAAAATGAGAATGTCTCTTATTTAATTTGTCCCTAGACAGAATGGTATTAAAATAGTTCTGATCAAATATATATCATATTTAAAAATAAAAACAAAGTAAATGTATAAAATGAGAAGTTTCTCCTGAACTTCTGGTAAGTTTCATCATCTTGAAGTCACTCCTAGCATGAGACAATGGCTATGGAATTAGTAGCTTATAGACAAATTTCATGGTTCAGACCACTTCCTCTTGCTATCCAAAAATTTAGACTATATCATTTATGAATACAGTTTAAATCTTTATTCTTAGATGTAGCTGAAAACAAACCAATTTCTAAAGAAATAACAGCATTCTTCATCTTTCAGAGTTTCAGTCAAGGTTTTTTAACTTCTCTTTTTGGTAGTATAGGTCTAAACTATATACAAAACTCCAAAATTCAAGAGACACTTCCCCTTTCCTAAGAGTTACTTAAGCTTAAACTGAAACTTCCTAGGACATACTCTTAACAAAGTGACCTCCTCTGTGTTCCCATATAATATGATGCGTCATTTCTCAAACATCTCCATAGGCTCATGTCAAGCATAAGCATAGCACCACTAACAAATGGTTTGTGTGGTCTATCATTATTGCTGTTGAGTCAACTCCAAAGTATGGATAAAATATGTGAGAAAAATCAAGGTAAGAAGAGAATGGCCATCCTTTACTTACATTCTGGGCCTAGAAGACTCTTCAGTATAACTTCGGATTCTGTTGGTCGTATTTTTATTCTAAGGAAGGCTAAAGTCAAATGATAATTTATTCATGAGAACCTCACAAAACTAAAGATTTTACAGAGCAAAAGGGTGCAGTTATGATTTTTCTACACTTTTTCACATTCTGATGCAAAGCAAGTGCTAGGGAGATGTTGCTACCTACCCAATTGGTTGATTTAAGACTGATTCCATAGCTTTTATTCAATTTCTCCAGGGGCAAGTAACATATTAAGCTATAGCTCCGGGCAGGAGAGAAACAGTCGCAAAGTTTATATATTTCATACTGTAGTAATTTATAAATAAATTTTGGAAACTATTCGATAAAATTAATACATTAAGTAAGGGATTTTTTGATTACTCTCTTATTTCAGACAATGCAAGGGAAGAAGTGTGGTATTTTCTATACCTGTACTATTTGAAAACATGAAAATTCATATTTTTTGTGGAAACTGGGCAAGGGAACAAAGATTGCAATTTAATTTTCAATAATTGTGTCACTCATTAAATTTGCCTTTCAATTATTGCTGTCACTTGAAGTTTTTTGATCGTCATATTTATATAAAAATAATCAGAATACTATCCATAACCTTTGTAAGATTGTTGCAAACTTTAAAAAATTGGATAAGATTAATGACATACATTTCAAGAAGTTTCACATGTGCTTTGTGAAATGATTACCACAATCAAGTTAATTAACACATCCATCATGTCACGTAGTTACCTTTGAGTTATATACCCATTATACTAGCAGTAGAAAGGAGAGAGTGATCAGTTTTACCTGAATGTCTTAGCGGAGTATTTACTACCAGATGTTTATATTGAGTGTAGGTTCATTAGTACCATATTTCAGAATTGGGAATGCAAAGTGCACAGAAAAGAGTCAACAGAGCAAGACCGAGACCGCTATCCATACAAAGTCCTGCTTGTAAATTTGACTGCTATCTGGAAACTTAGGTTTAGAAGTGTCTGTACCATCCCCTGATAAGAATGGCTCACTATGCCTAAACTCTCTATACAAATCAGCTTTTGCTGGACACCTCGTTTTCTTCTGGGAGTCTGGAAGTTTGGTACGTGCCGGGGTGTTAAGCAGAGGGTGCCTACATGACCAGTCATCACTAAAAACCCTGGGCATTGAAACCTTTTTTTTTTTTTTTTTTTTTAGGTTTATGTATTATTTGAGAGAGAGAGAGAAAGAGAGAGACAGATAGAGAGAGGGGGAGAGAGAGAATCCCAATCAGGCTTCAGGCCCAGAGTGGGAGCTGATGTGGGACTCGTTCATGATGAGCAGAAAGCAAGAAAAGGACGCTTAACCAATTGAGCCACCCAGGTGCTCCCTGGGCACTGAATTTCTGAGGAGCTTCCCTAAGAGACAAAATTCACAGGTATTGTCACAATTTATTTCTGGGGGAATTAAGTGACTCCACTGGGGGTGGATCCTGGAAACTTGCACTTGATTTCCTTCAAACTTCACTCCTTGCTCTTATTTATTTATATCCTTTGGCTGTAATAAATCACAACTGTGAGTATGATTATATGCTTTATTCTATGAATCCTCCTAGCAAATCAACCCAGGGATAGTCTTAGAGAGACGCAGTACAAGATAGATTTGGAGACGTCATCCTTAGAAGAGAAAACAGTTGTCAGAGACAAGGAGACACAAAAAGGAAACACATTCTGTTTTCGGAACTGCACCTCATTTTGAATGAGTCTGCTAAGATGGAGAGAACTATTATACAAGAAGCCAAAGGTGCCCTTAAGCATTACCTAAGTATTTGATTGTTTTCCTTTTTAACAGCTTTTATTAGTTCAATTCTTATTTGACTAAACTTTCTTAAAAATTTCTTACTGAGAATGAGCACAGAGAGATAGTAATAGTCCAACTGAAGTCATGGACCCAATTCAAATATCACTGTCTTAAGAAAATTGTTCTAATTCCCACCAGTGAAAGGTGACATCTGTCCGTGGTCTTATTTTTCAAAATATTTCTTATAAAACTCCTTGAGAGAAAGATTGTTCTTTGTTTTTATTTTCCCTAATGCAGTGCCCAGCATAGTGTTTTATCAACAGAAGACATTTAATAAATATTATATTTATGATCCTTTATGAGCTGCTTACAAGATGGGACCATATTTCATTCATCTTTGTATCTCTGTAATCTAGTACAATATTGGGTTTACATTATCCATCCTTTCGTTTCCAGGATATTTATTGAACATCTGTGAGGTTGCACACACAGTTCTAGGTGCTTGTAATTAAATAGCAAACAAGATACTAGGGCTAAGAGTCGCATGGGAGCTGAATAAACGTTTGTTGAGTTCAGTGGTATTTATCAGTCAGACTCTTGTCTTGCCACAAGCCTGGCATTATGAAAGCTGTCCCTATATTTATTCTATATTTTGTTTGCCTTATTCCCTTATCTGTACCCTGTAATTCTGGTTTTGAAACTAGAATAACTGCTGCTGCTCTTATCATTTAGATTTTTTTCTCAGAAATGGAATAAACTCTAGTCTAAAACAGTTCTAACCAAAGATGCAACTTCACTGATGGAATATGACCACTGTAAATTGTAATGTGTAATTTAGATCCTGTGTTCCAGTGCAGTCAGGGAATTTTGCCTGCTTTGTTCACTTGTATAATCTCAGAACTTAGAATAGTGCTTTCTCAATAAAATTTGCTGAGCAAATTAGTTGAACAAATAATCTTATGTCAGTATCAAATGAAAGTTTTATCAGTGAAATATTATTTAGAATTACTTTTTGGAAAATAATATTACTCATGGAAGCCCAAACATACAACTTGTAATGCAAAAGAAGCTGAAAAACTCAAGATGACTATATAATGAAAAAAATATCCTGAGATGAGAGGTAGAGAAGTCAGGCTCTAGGTACTTTGCCATTAACTTGCAATAATATGATCTTTGCTGGTTATTTTAAACTTTATGCACCTCAGCTTTCTCATGTGTGAATTAAAGATGCTGAAAGGGATTTCCACACTCCCTTCCAAAGTCAGTGTTAAATCTGTGTGATTATTAAAGGAATGATACCTGATTGGAGTTATGTAAAACCTAATTTGACTGGCTCTGTAAACTACATCAGTTGCTCGTCATTTTCTCATATTCTAAATCTATTAATGTCTCCGACAGGGATGATGGTGGTGGACAGGCAGGCAAATAGCAGGAAAATGGTATCAACTTACACGAAAAACTCTTTCTACCAGATGAAGCTTTTCAGAATGTAAAATAAAATAGAAAGCTAGGGGATGAGTAAGTAGGGAACAAAATAAGATGATGGATTTTTATCTGCCTCTTATGGTATATTTGAGTTTAAGTTGTGAATAGCAGGAGAAAGGTTGAGTTGATGTAGACTGAGCTGGGAAGATGGACTTTCTTTTCAGAAAAATTTCTCATAGAACTTCATCTACTTCATAGGCATTAAATCTATTATTATTTTAATAGTGTTATGTTTTACTATATCTATTATTTATATTTAATATACAATAATCTCTAATAGGTTTGTATAAATTGGTAAAACAATGTATTTAATGCAATAAAATGAATGCCAGGGATATTTAGTTTCTGTGCCAAACCTCTTGAGAATTAACACTTAGATAAAATGCTATAATGCAAAGATCATATTGTTGAGGATTGCCTTGAGACAGGCTGTTTTTGCTACTTTTCCAAATATACACCCACATGGCCTTTCATCAGGAATGAGAATCTTTGGACAAAAACAAAGATTTACCATGGAGCCTGAAATAGGCAGACAAGTAGCTTTAAACACTAAGCAATCTTTTCAGATTGATTTTTTTTTCTTTCATCAAGAGTCAGTGTCACCGATGTCTGGCTTTCCCGAGGATTCATGGCATGGATTTTTGGTTTAATGTTCATTTATTTTTGAGTAACAGAGAGACAGTGTGAGCGGGGGAGGGGCAGAGAGAGAGGGAGACACAGTATTCGAAGCAGGCTTCAGGCTCTAAGCTGTCAGCACAGAGCCCTACACCCATGAACCTGAGCAGAAGTTGCACACTTAATTGACTGAGCCACTCAGGTGCCCCATCATGACATGGAACTTTTATCTTAGAAAATGTTTGTTAAAAACAAACAGACAGTAATTAATGTGTATTTTTAGCATACGATGCATATACTGTAGCACCAGGCATTTTGTTGTATCTGCCCTTGATGATTTATCGGGAATGTAAATTTTTGAAGGACCTGATTCTGGAAACACAAAAGACTATCATAAAGAGTTATGTTGGGATTTTCAGTAGAAACTTTTAAAAATCAAATGTTTTTTGATTTATTATACTTTGGGCTAATGAAGCGAGTAGAAGGGATAATTCTAACTCCTTTCTTAAAAGACTAAAAAATTTAAGTCTGAAAAACATGAAAAACTTCACGGCATTTATTTTTTGAGAAAAAATTGTGATTAGTAATTCACATTGTTGGTGAAACTAATTTTTTTTTTTATTTTATTTTTTTTAATGTTTTATTTATTTCTAGGAGAAAGAGAGACAGCGTGAGCAGGGGAGGGTCAGAGAGAGAGGGAGTGACAGACTGAAACAGGCTCCAGGCTCTGAGCTGGCAGTCAGCACAGAGCCCGACGCGGGGCTCGAACCCACGAACCGCGAGATCATGACCTAAGCGAAAGTCGGACGCTTAACCGACTAAGCCACCCAGGCGCCCCTGGTGAAACTAATTTTAAAATGAATTTTTAAGTAAATTTTAAGTTCAGTGTGTTATTCACGAATACATTTGTAATTAGCAAACATTATTTCTGAACCTAGTCGCCTTTATCTAAATGCTCTATTTTGATCTAACTGAAATACTCATTATTGCATATTGATTACTTTGGATATCTCTTGGATTTTTGACTCAGATCATCTTCAAAGAAATCATAAGAAATTATCTCATTAGACTTTATATTTTATATTTCTTCCATTCAAATTTGTCAACTATAGTCTTCTTGCTACAAGATGACCTTATCCAATACCAATATTTTCTCTTCTGTTGAAGCAGCTTCTCAAAAGAATTCATCCAGCCCAACGTCTCCAACCCTAAACTCCAAGTTAGTTATCACCAAATCCATTAGGTTATTAATACCATTGATATTTATTGAGCATCGTCTTTCTTAAAAAGTTTATTTACTCATTTTGAGAGAGACAGAGACAACACGAGTGGGGGAACAGTAGAGAGAGAAGAAGACAGAATCTCAAACCACACATGACCTGAGCTGGAACCAAGAGTCAACCGACTAAGCCACCTACATGTCCCTATCTTCTGACCTGGTAGGCACTGTGTGGGGAACAATGGTGAGAATTTCCCCTTCCCAGACTTCTTCATTCATTCTTTTATACAAACAAATATTTAATAAACTACTAATTGGTGCCAAAAAAAAAGTCCTAAGTGGAGGAATTATAATTTCTTGGAGATATAAGAAATGTAAATGGGCAACTTCAACTTTATGCAATAAGTGCTTCTATGATAAAGGTTTCACACAGGAAGCTGTGGACGATAGGTGGGTCTGGAAGTTTAAGAAAAGGTTCTGCATCATTTAGGGCCTTGCCTGAGATATCAAACCCAAGCCAGTGTCTTGGTTTGGATTTCCCTAGATGTTGACCCTGAGATAAGAATTCAAGTACAAGCAGTTTTCAATTCAAGTAAACTGGTAGACAACTGGGAAAGTAAAACAAGAAGGAGAAAGATGCCAATATAGTGTATGTGATCAAGTCAGTTACCACCATGGACAGCTAGAACTCAATCCGTCTAGGGAAATAAGAAAAAAACTGTGGTATACAACTTAGAGTTACCCACCACCCTCTGCCCCAGGTTGAGAAATCTGGTTTTTATGTACCAGCTCCCTGTGCATCATGATCTGCTTCCAGGGACACTGATTCTTTGTCACTCCTGGCTTTCCATATATATGATCAAATGTGCTCTTGAGGCTAAATAAAATCCTTAGACCAATAACTGCAAATATTTACATTAAGCAGTCTTTGGTGTATATAAATGAACATTGCAGGCATATGCACAGGATAGAAACACCATCTGCTAAACCAGGTAATTCAATAGAAGAAATTTAACACAGGAAATTGGTTACAAAGGCATCAGAAGTGCTACGAGAACAAAAGGGGAAAAGAAAAGTGATGCCAAGATTAGCAACCACAGGAAGCCAGTGTGAACCCTAGGGGGCGAAAAGAATACAGGGAAGAAGGAATATCTCTGGGTCCAGGAGCCTTGGCTGTAGAGCAGAAGTTTGAATCACTGAGAAGACTAAGCAGCTGCTGGAGATGTTGGTTAAAAAAGAATAAGGTAGAGATATACCCTGGTTTTGTCTATCTTCCTGTTCTCCAGAGTCTAGCCGGTGCTTCCCATTGGCCAAACCCAGATAAGAAGACATTAGTCAAAGAAGCCTGGTAAGTGTGGTTTGAGGGATCAGATCCTTGTAACACACAGCAGAGTAGAGAAGGGCAGGGGATAGACCTCAGCCAAGAGGCAAACAACCAGCCAGGTTTCTTTAGGATATATTGCCTAAGCAAAGTTGTCAAGATTTCCCCCACCTAATTTTACTTCACTCTTTGCCACCAAATCACCTATATTTCTTTCAGGGTAGTTTCTTTCTAACTGTAAAATAAGAGTATACTCAGGTTGTTTTCCCAGTCTACAATCTTCTTCTCTACAGATAATTGTCTTTCAAAGTCCCAATTATGTCCTTCCCAAATATTCTAGATGGCAAAGATGCCCCCTTTTATGAGAGTTTTTAGTGTGTGTGTGTGTGTGTGTGTGTGTGTGTGTGTGTGTGAGAGAGAGAGAGAGAGAAAGAGAGAGAGAGAGAGAGAGAGAGAGAGAGAGAGAGACTATTCCATGCCACCATGCATTGGTTCTTGTTTAATGAGTGTTTTATTTTCCTCTTCCCCATCTCCCTGAAGGGTAGGGACCTGTATGAGTTAGATTACATTGTGCTGTTTGATAGGAAAGCAAAAATATCACTGACTATTTTTCTCCTTTGTGTAAATATGGATCATCTAGGCTGATGTGACAGTTTCTCTATCATCAGGGATCTGTAGCCCTAATCCTAAATATATTGCTTCCACTTCATGATCTGAGTTAGCTGCTGTGAATCTAACCATTATGCCCACGTTCTAGCTAGCAGGATGGAGGCTATGAGGAAGAGATGGCCAGACTCCTGCTAGATCACTTCAAGGTTATAACACATCATATGCACTTTTAGCTATTTGGTCATATGGTCACACCTGGATGACAGAGAGTCTGGAATATTACTTATTCCAAGGAGTCACATGTGTTATGTTAGATCCTTAAGAAGCAAACATCAAGATGGAATTGGTTGTGCAAAAGCTTTACTGGGGGGAGAGGGAGAAAACCTATGAAAGATAAAGGAGACAGTAGGATCAGACAGGGAAAACTTTCAAATCATGATTGATGCAGGTCTGACATCTGAGAAAAGATGGAATTGAGTAGGAAGAACTTCATACTACATGCAACTCTGAAAAAGTCTCAGCTAGGCCTGTAGGAAGCCCCAGTGCAAAGATTACCTTTTAAAAACATCCTATGTTGGGCATGTATTACCCAGTTTCATACCCCCACTGTGCTCAGTCCTCCCAACTGGCTGTCTCTGGCACGGTTTTATGAATGGTACACCTGAAGGTCTTAATGAGGCCACACCAGGTGACCATGACCCCCTTGCTTCTACTAAGGAATCCTCATGGAATCCCTTCCTCACTCTTCTTTTCTACCTGTTAACTTCCAATACAATATTATATACCTGGCTGTGGAATGTTATATACATGTGCTTTCAGAGTGATTTCTCACTCTAAATGTCTGTTCATAATCTAGCTTTTTCCTGGTTATCTGAACAAAACCACACATATAGAGAGACTTTTAGATGTAACAGGATTATGAGTTCCAACGTTTCTTTGAGAACTATGAAAAATTTTCTAAGAGAGATGGGATTAGTTGCTTAGTGGAAGTTGTTGAGGGGAATAATGAGGGGGAATGTCTGGAACACTGACAAAGGCAACATAATACTATGGGTTTGTAGAATTCAGCATGAAGGACGTGAACACATATTATTTTATAGATGAAATCTAGTTCAACTTCTGCTATTATGGAACGGATGAGGAAAAGGAGGCACAGATAATAATCTACCTAAATTCATACATTACACTGAGGTATTGTTAGCTCGGATCCCAGGTTTACCCCATTTCCCAATATCATAGTGTATGAGTTATGTTCTGCCTCTCTCCTAGCGTAGAGCTTTATCACCAAACTTTGCTAACTAATAAGTTTATTTGGAGGTCATATCCTACAAAAGAAATTGAACAGGAGTAAAGTGATTTGGGGTTTAAAGTTCAGGCCAAAAAGGCTATATTACTGGAGAATGAATGAGAGACTTCGTTATACCCATTAAGCATAATAATTGGTGACTGATAGTCATAATGCCATATGCTCTGGTTAACGTAATCACCAGAATCTGTAAAATATCAATCCATTCTCTGCTTACCCTAGGAGGCTCTTTTGGAGAATCCTAGGCTTTCATATTAATTGGAACAAATTGCACATAATGGGTTTCTCTAAGTGGTCTGATGCTTCATGCTGTCAAATCTTCACAGTCCAGATCTTGAGGATCACTCTCTTGGGTATAAAGATGCAAGCAGCTTCATCTTCCCAAAGTTGTTCACCTGTGGTATTAGAGGATTGCTGCATGAATCACAAGTAATAGTAGTTTGCTACTCCGTCTCCCATTATTGTTAAGCAGAAAATAAACTGCAAAGCTAAACACTCACCCCAGGCTTACCTACATCTTCATTTCCTTCCCTCTGAGAATTCAGGTGCATTTTCAACAAGTTTACAGCCTCATAAGACATTAATATAGCCCTTCGGTTGCAGTAATGTTCTGCCAAGTGCAGTGCTCTCAGAATGGCATCATGTGTACTACTAATAGTGCATTAAATCTCTCTCAGATCCTGCCAACCCCCATGATCAAGGGTGTTCCAGGGGAGCTGTTTGAAGAGATTGCTGATGCTCAGTATTGATAACGAGGAGCCAAGGGTGAAGGCTGCACTCAGTCTTCTTTTACAATAAACACCTACAACTTTCTTTTCTTCTTTGGACTCTGATATCATAATCATAATCAGAAAAGGATCCTCAACAAAGAGAAGGTAACTGGTCCAATTAGGTAACAATAAATGCACCGTGCAAACTCCAATAACAAGATAAAACCAGTTGGATCAAGGTTGTGTTAGTTTGTCCTGACTTTTCTGCTGTTTCCCTATCATACTTTGGAAAAAGTGCCCAGGTAACTGTAGCACCTTTTATCAAATAATGAGAGCTTAGCTGCAAATAACAGAATATTCAGACAAGAGTGGCTCAGGTGGGAATATAAACTGGTGCAGCCACTCTGGAAATTAGTGTGGAGGTTCCTCAAAAATTAAAAATAGAATTACCCTACAACCCAGCAATTGCACTAGTAGGAATTTATCCAAAGGATACAAAAATGCTTATTTGAAGGAGCACACACACCCCAATGTTTATAGCAGTGCTATCAACAATAGCCAAAGTATGGAAAGAGCTCAAATGTCCATTGAGTGATGAATGGAGTGTGTGTGTGTGTGTGTGTGTGTGTGTGTGTGTGTCTGTAATGGAATACTACTTGGTGATGAAAAAGAATGAAATCTTGCCATTTGCAACAACATGGATGGAACTGAAGGATATTATGTTAAGCAAAATAAGTTAGTCAGAGAAAGACAGATATCATGTGATTTCACTTATATGTGGAATTTGAGAAATTTAACAGATGAACATAGTGGAAGGGAAGGAAAAATAAGATAAAAACAGAAAAGTAGGCAAACCATACAAGACTCTTGACTACAGAGAAAAAACTGAGGGTTGACAGGGGTGGGTTAAATGGGTGATGGGCATTAAAGAGAGCACTCCTCGAGATGAACACTGAGTGTCATATGTAAGAGATAAATCACTGGGTTCTATTCTTAGCCAAGACTACACTACAATACATGTTAACTAACTTGAGAATAAAAAAGAAAAAAAATGATCAATTAGATAAAGGCCAAACAAAAAGGACATTATAATATTACATAGTAAGAAGTCTGGAAATAGATCATTTCAGGGTTTATTTAGAGATTCAGTGACATCATCAAGGATTAAGTATCCTTCTGTTTTTCTAACCTACCACTTAATATCCACTATGTTTATGGTCATTATGGTTGGTGAGAGGCCACGTTGACCAGTTATTAGTTTCAACAAAGAAAAATCCCTAATTTTCAGTGGATTAAGTGCAATTTATAAACTTTGTGAAAAATAATGAGGCTAATACTTTCATTACATTATCATAGGGAAAGAGGAACTCTTTACAAAGTCACACAAAATTTTAAAAATCATAAAAACTATTATTTTAACTATATTAAGATTAACATATTCTATTGATGAAATTATTATGATGAGAGTAAAGTTATAAGCCACAAGCTAAAAAATATTTATAACACAGACAGCCAATAAAGGAATAAACTCAGAATATGTATATATTCAGTATAATACTTATTAATTAATAAGAAAAATACAAACACTCAAATAGAAAAATGAGCAAAAGATATGAGCAGGGATTTTATAACCAAGGCAAAACAAAGTCCTTAATCACATAAAAGAGATGATCAACTTATTTAGTAATTAGGCAATTTGGTAATTAAAACTACAGCTGTAATGGACTGAATTACTGTCTGCCAGCAGTTCATATGCTGTAGCTCTAAACCCCAAAGTGACGGTATTTAGAGAAGAAGTATTTGGAAGGTAATTAAGGTTACAGTGGCTTATGAGGGTGCGGCCTTCATGATGGGATTAGTGGCCATATAAAAAAAGACGGAGAGATCCTTCTCTTGCCGCTTGAGGACATAGTGAGAAGGTGGCTGTCTGCAAAGTAGGAAGACAGCTCTCACCAGAACTTGACAGGGCCAGGCACTCTGATCTCAAACTTCCAGCCTCCAAAACTGTGAGAAAATAAATTTCTGCTTTTAAGCCACCTAGTCTATTTTGGTATTTTGTCATGGCAGCCAGAGCTGACTGAGACAATGACATACATCAGATTGGCAGCTGTTAAAAAATGAGGTCATATCATGTGTATTGGTCAATTTTTGGATGAAAAATCATATCCACTGCTTGTGTGTGTATACATCGGAACAACACATTGGAAAACAGTTCGGCATTCCTTAGAAAATACGAGCATGTAAACATCCTACATTTTACCCAGAAATCAGGGAAATACTTCCAAATGTGTACCAGGAAACAAACACATGAATGTGTAAAACAGCTTTGTCCACCATGGCCAAAACTAGAGTGATCCTGAATGCTTAATAACAGCAAAATAGATAAATATATTGTGATACATTTATAATACACAAGAATACTGTACCACAGCAAAAATAAACTATAATTAATCTACAGGGTTAATGTCAGAAAGGTAATATAAAATGAAAAAGCAAATCACAAAAGAATTCCTACAATATGATTTCACTTATGTAAAATTCAAAAATAAAAAACAAAATTTTATTTTATTTTATTTTTTAGCCAATATAATTAATATATAGTGGTATATTAGTCTCAGTATAATTCTATTCATTTTTCAGGGCTCATCAAGATATGTGCACTCTTAATCCCCTTTATCTAGTTTACCCATCCCCTCACCCACCTCCCCTCTGGCAACCACCAGTTTCTTCTTTTCTATATTTAAAAGTCTGGTTTATCTCTTTTTTCTTTGTTTATTTGTTTGCTTTATTTCTAAAATGCCACATATGACTGAAATGGTATTTGTCTTTCTCTATATGACTTATGTCACTTAGCCTTATACCCTCTAGGTCCATCCATGTTGTTGCAAAGGACAAGATTTCATTCTTTTTTATGACTGAATAATATTCTATTATATATATAATATATGTAGACATACCACATGAAATTATATTATATATATACTATATACACACCACATTATAGTATATTATATTACATATATAGTATTCCATTATATATATAATACATATGTATATATACATATATATGTATATATACATAAACACACACACCATATCTTCATCCATTTATCTATCAATGGATACTTGGGTTGCTTCTATATCTTGGCCATTGTAAATAATGCTGCAATAAACATAAAGGGGTATATATCCTTTCAAATTAGTGTTTTCATTTACTTTGGGTAAATACCCAGTAGTGGAATTACTGGGTCATGTGGAAAGTCTATTTTTAATTTTTTGAGAAAGA
Organism: Hyaena hyaena; assembly: GCF_003009895.1. Classification (NCBI taxonomy): domain Eukaryota; kingdom Metazoa; phylum Chordata; class Mammalia; order Carnivora; family Hyaenidae; genus Hyaena; species Hyaena hyaena. The sequence goes on from NW_024081370.1 coordinate 524,026, forward strand.
TATACACTGTTTTCCACAGTAGTTACACCAATTTGCATTCCCACCAACAGTGCAGAGGGTTCCATTTTTTTCACATTTTTGCCAACACTTGTTTCTTGTGTTGTTGTTGTTGTTGTTGTTGTTTTAATTTTAGCCATTCTGACAGGTGTGAGGTGATATCTCATTGTGGTTTTGGTTTGCATTTCTCTGATGATGAGCAATGTTGAACATCTTAACATGTGTCTGTAGGTCAATTTGATGTCTTCTTCAGGGCAAAAAATGTCTGTCAGGTCCTCTGCCCATTTTTTAGTCAGATTATTTGGTAGTTGTTTTTTGGTTTTTTTGGTGCTGAGTTGTGTAAGTTCTTTATGTATTTTGAATAACCAATTGTTGGATATATAATTTGCAAATATCTTCTCCCATTCTGTAGGCTGCCTTTTTGTTTTACTGATCATTTCCTTCACTGTGCAAAAGCTTTTTATTTTGATATAGTCCCAACAGTTCAGTTTTGCTTTTGTTGTTTTGTCGGAGGAGACAGATCTAGAAAAATGTTTCTATGAGTTATGTCAAAGAAATTACTGCCTCTGATTTCTTCTTGGATTTTTATGGTTTCAGGTCCTACATTTAGGTCTTTGACCCAATTTAATTTTTATTGTAATCAGTATTACTAGGCAAAATTGACATATAATTTACTATGTATATTTGAAGTGTAACATCAGATACATATTAACCTATGTATATATCTGATCACCATAATCAAAACAGTGAACATATTCATCGCACCTAACTTTTCCTTCTGCCCCTTTGTAATTCCTTCTTTTGGTCTCTTTCTGTATCACATTTCCCCATCTTATCATCACATATCAGCTTTTAATTATTATGTGTTAGTTTGTCCTTTCTAGAGTTTTATATAAATGAAATCATGCAATATGGTTATTTCTTGATCTGTCTTCTTTCACTCAGAATACTCATTTTGAGATCAACCATGTTGTTGTTACAGCAATAGTCCATTCTTTTTTTATTGCTGAATAGTATTGTATGGATATACCACAATTTGTTTCATCAGTTCACCTGTTGGCTGACATTTCAATAGTTTCCTGGCTTTGGCGATTACAAAAAAAAGTTGCTTTGAACATTCCTGTACAAGTCTTTGTATGCAGATTTATTTCCTTTTTTCTTCAAGTGGGATGACTGAATCATTGTTAGGTGCATGCTTAACTATTTAAGAATTTTCCAAAACGTTTTCCAAAGATTGTACCATTTTATATTTTTCTAGGAGAATATGAACATTCTAATTTCTCCACATTCTTTCCAAAATCTGTTATTTTTTTAATGTTAGACATTCTGATGGGTGTTAAGTAGTATATCATCGTGGTTTTAATTTGTATGTCCTTAATTCATTTGGTGACTGATGATACTGAGCATCTTTTCATATCATTATTTGCCATCCATGTTGGAAATATTTCATCCATTTTTTGGTGAAATGCCTGTTCAAATATTTTATCACTTTTAAATTTGGTGTTTTGTTTTTTATATTATTATTGCTGAGTTTTAAAAGTTAATTACATATTATGGATTCGAGTTCTTTTTCAAATATCAGCATTGCAAATATTTGCAAATATTTGTTTTTAGTCTGTGGGCTTGTCTTTTAATTCTCTTGAGAGTGTCTTTCGAGAAGTAAAAGTTCTTTAATTTTAACAAAATCCAATTAAAAATTTATTCTTGAGACCCCTGGGTGGCTCAGTTGGTTCAGCATCTGACTCTTGATTTCTGCTCAGGTCATGATCCCAGGGTTGTGGGGTGAAGCCCAGTGTGGAATTCTGTGCTAAGCATGGAACCTGCATAAGATTTTCTGTCTCTCTCTTCCCCTGCCCCCTACCTTGCGTGGGTGTGTGCTCTCTCTTTCTCTAAAATAAAAAAATAAAAATTTATTCTTTTATGGATTATGCTTTTGTTTATATATAGGAAATTTTTGTGTAACCCAAGTTCACTAAGACTTCCTCTTACATTTTCTTCTGGAAGACTTATAGTTTTAAGTTTTATATTTAGGTCTATAATCTTTTCAAATTATTTTTTAAATGCTATAAGGTATGGATCAAGTTCTATTTGAACAAATATTCATCTCTATTTGTGTGGGTTCATTTTAGGATTCTTTATCCTAAAATAATATAATTCAAAACAATACAAATAAGTGATTAAACCATAAGTAAAAGAAAGAATGATTAACACAAGTTTCAGGGTCATGATTACCTTCGCGTGAGTTCGTAGAACAAAGAAATATGAAAACAAGGAAAAGCTTTTAGGACAGAAAATGTTTCTTTTTTTAAAGTTGGGTTGTGAGTATGAAGTTATTTGGTTTTATTATTAGTCTTTAAACTTTATATATTACATAAAATCTATTTTGCAAACTGTACTCTACAAACTCTATATTTCACAATAAAAAAGTAACCCCAAATTGACATCTCCATAGGTTCTATTAGTCAAAATGGGTTTACATGATGCTCCCAAAACAATCATTGCCATAGAGGAGTTGAATTTTTATGTGTTTTAAGATGATCAAAGCCAGGGGCGCCTGGGTGGGTCAGTCAGTTAAGCATCCGACTTCGGCTCAGGTCATGATCTCACGGTTCGTGGGTCTGAGCCCCATGTTGGGCTCTGTGCTGACAGCCAGCTCAGAGCCTGGAGCCTGTTTCAGATTCTATATCTCCCTCTCTCTCTGACCCTCCCCTGTTCACGCTGTCTCTCTCTCTCTCTCAGAAATAAATAAAACATTAAAAAAAAAAAAGATGATCAAAGCCAATGTGCTATATTCAGCTATTTTCTCATTGCCTCAAATCCATCCTTCTATAGAGTTTTCCTCCCTTATCCACAGTTTTCATTTCTGCAGTTTCAGTTACCTAGAACCAAGTGCCATTGGGACGCAGATGATCTTCTTTTTGACATATCATCAGAAGGCCAGGAGTAGTCTAACACTACAACACAGTGCCTATGTCTTTCACCTCACTTCATCTCATTATGTAGGCATCTTATCATCTCACATCATCACAAAAGAAGAATGAGTACAGTACAATAAGATACAATATAATACAGTACAATACAGTACAATAAGCCCACAGACTGAGAAAGGCCACATTCACGTAACCTGTGCCTCATTTGTCATAAGTTTATAGATATATAATACTATATACAGGATCATCAGATTTGGTATTATCTGTGATTTTTGGCATCCACTAGGGGTCGTGGAATCTGTCTCCCACAGGTAAGAGGGGTTACTGTACTCTGCTTTTTGAAGCTGGGGCTGAAACTGCAAATACTTCCCCTTTGCCAAGTCCCTCAGTTTAGGCTGACAGCAGAGGGCAGTAGAGGCAGACTGCAAAGCAGAAAGATAGGAAAGGGATTTGAAATTTCCTGCTCCCTATCCAGTTCCTGTTAGGAGCTCCAGACCATGGTTCTTTCCACAGGCAATCAGTTCCAGTCTCCAGATTGTATTCCACATTTCTAGACTAGTCACAGAGTTATCAGCACCAGGAAGTGCCCCCTTCTCTGTGATCTCAATCCAGATCTCCTCCCATTTTCTAGGCTCTGATAAACTGAATTCATCCTTTTGTTCTCCCATGCCCTTGGGCTGGAAGCTGCTTCCTATATTTTCTATTATCTTTACCTCCCAATACCCTTCTTGCCTTGTAGTCTTCAAAAACCCTCTAGAAAAATTTCTAACTAACCAATTCTCTGCATCAAATTCATTCTTAAAATAGCTGTCGTAGTTTCAGTTTTGCCGACTTAACTCTGAGTGTGTCATTCACATTAGTTTGTTCTTTCTGGAAGATATGATACCCTCAAAAGAGGAAGTTATACATAATGGCTACTGCACAACCATTTTTTAAACATTTTCTTTTTAAATCAGGTGGTTTGTTACAATAAGAACAAGTCTTACACTAAATTCTGCTCAAACTGTACATACACTCCTACATTTAGTAGCTAGCAGGAATAAAACTGTTACAATAAATTTGGTGATTCATTGAAGTCCCCCCTTTTTATATTTTAAAATACTTGAAAAAAAAAAACACTTTGTAAGATAGATTCAGTGGAGGCAGGTCCAACAAAGAGTTAAGCTAACCTTCCAGTCAGATCAGGTGGGAGGATCTTCCAAAAACATTTTAACACATTTCTTAAGCCTAAGTCAAGGACTAAGCTTTAGTTCTAAGGACTAGAGGCAATCGATCTCACTAAATTTTATACTCATCTTATGCAAAAAATAATGCATTGTACACATGCATTGTACACATGGAGCATATGTGTGTATGCGTGTGTGCGCACATGTGTACTCCTTAGTAATGAAGTATTACATTGTAATTTAAAGTTAGGATAGCACCAAGTGTGTACAAAAATAATACATACACATGCATTATACACATGGAGCATGTGTGTGTGTGTGTGTGAGTGCATGCATGTGTACTCCTTAGTAATGAAGTAGTAACATTGTAATTTATAGTTAGCATAGCACCAAGCATGCTTCATATGGTAAGGTTGGTATAAAAGACTTCCTTGGACACATCGACTAATAATACTGAGGTTCTATTATGAAGACCAACAATATCTGCCTCAAGTTTAAATATGTTTTCTAGATTTATATTTACAAGTTAGGTTAGCAGAATTTAACTTTATTGAATTAAATGAAGAAGATTAAAATTTTATTTATGACTCAAGAGCTTATATAAGGGTTTCCATATTTCCCCAGGATAGATCTGATTTATTTTTGTTACCTTAGTACATTATCGGCAATAACACTTTCCAGTTTCAATAGTGATGGGGTTTGGACAATATAATATTCAATAATTCTAGTAAATAGAATAATAAAATAAATCATGTCTATTTTCATTGTCAACCTGCTCAAATTAATTTGGGTCGACACATAAAATGTGCTGTATAGACTCTGAAAATGTTCTCTATTAAGGTTGAAAAGTGGATTATTATACAATTTTTTTCAGAACTGCATTAGGTTTGACTTTCTACATTTCTACCTTCTACATGTCTGTATGAGCTCTATGTATGAATTTAAAGTATTTTTTCTCTGCTTATTGGGAGAATGTGGTAAGTAATTAAAATGAAAAATTAAGATTTGATGAGAAAACTGTTCTTTGTTTTCTAACAAATGAAATATCAATGTGTTTCTAGTTTATAGATGAGAGTTTTCAACCAAGAAATGTAAACTGGTTAGGAGTGATTTAGTGCAACTCACTGCATCTGTACTAATTATACAAAATAAGAAATCATCTTTACCCAGAAATTTCAAAATCTGCTATAATGTTAGTGAAAGTATTAATAGCTAAAACCTCTGGCTTTTAGTTCAACTGATCAAAGCCATTTAAAGGGATAAAAAAAATGTGAGGAATCAGAAAAACACATAAAAGTTCAAACAGTAGGAAGAAGATGCTTGTGTGCAAAAGACACCTTGAAACTATAGTAATTAGTCTTGAGTTAATAGCTGAGCAAAAACCAAAACATGAAACATAAGACAAAATTATGCATCTGATCTGTGCAAAAGATATCATATTCATAAGCAGGTTTTAAAGGGAATTTGTCTCCAATATTTGCGTACGAGAGAGTAGAAATTTTTATATTGCTGTATTAGCTTAGAGGTGTAGCTCTTGATTTCCTTAAAGGGGTTTAAGAGAAAATTCTTTGCAGAAGCTCTGAAGAGGATTTGGAAATAACCCCTAGAGATGAAATTATATGCTCCTGGGATCCAACCGAGGAACACGCCTTCTAAATCCAGACTTGTTCAGTTAATGGGTCTGGGAACATTAGGTCTACTACAATTTTCAGCCCTGACTTTCTGTTCTCTCCTGCATAGGGCAGTCTGAGAATAATCAACAATTCCTTCCCTTTCATCATATTTATAAAGGTAACAGGCCAGCATTTTTATATCTCCTAATCAGGCCAGGGGTGGGAATGGTAATCTTCTTCTCATTTTCAGCCTGGGTCCATAAAGTTCACTGATGACAAAAGTTTTGACTTCTCTTATTCACTGTAGAACTATTTATGGTAAAATACCCCTATAATTGAAATTTAAAGAGATTTACTTTGTCTAGCCTTAAGACGATAAAGTGGAGAGAAGTCATTTAATTTCATTCTGAGGTCGATTCTCTGACAGTAGTTTTCAGTTCTATTAAAGGTCAGGGCAAAAGGTATAGAGCAAAGGAAAAAGTAAGATAAATATAAGGTAGATGTTACACACTTTGGGGTTTAGATTTGGGAATAACTAGAATTTATCTGCCAGATGTTTGTTCTTCTGAAGGTATTTAAGGAAAGAGTACCAAATAATCATTTTCATGGGAAGGTTGGAATGCTGTCTGTGCTGGCCAGAGCAAGCAGTGGCCAAATAAGTTAAGCTATTCTTTTTTTTTTTTTTTTTTTTTTACAAATAGTTTATTATCTAGTTAGTTTCCATATAACACCCAGTGCTCATCCCCACAAGTGCCCTCCTCCATGCCCATTTCCCCCCCCCTCACACCCATCAGTCCTCAGTTTGTTCTCATAATTCAAGAGTCTCTCATGGTTTGCCTCTCCCTCGCGGTCCTCCGTTAAGTTTCTCCTAATCCTCCTACACGTGCAAACATACGGTATTTATCTTTCTCTGCCTGACTTATTTCACTCAGCATAACACCCTCAAGGTCCATCCATGTTGCTACACATGGCCAGATTTCATTCTTTCTCATTGCCGTGTAGTATTCCATCGTATAGATAAACCGCATCTTCTTGATCCATTCGTCAGTTGATGGACACTTAGGCTTTTTCCATGTTTTGCCTATTGTTGAGGGTGCTGCTATGAACATTGGGGTACATGTGCTCCTATGCATCAGCATTCCTATATCCCTTGGGTAAATTCCTAGCAGTGCTATTGCTGGGTCATAGGGGAGTTCTATTGTTAATTTTTTGAGGAATCTCCACACTGTTTTCCAGAGGGGCTGCACCAGTTTACATTCCCACCAACAGTGTAGGAGGGTGCCCCTTTCTCCACATCCTCGCCAGCATCTAGAGTCCTCTGATTTGCTCATTTTAGCCACTCTGACTGGCGTGAGGTGGGATCTCAGTGTGGTTTTGATTTGTATTTCCCTCATGAGGAGGGATGCTGAGCATCATTTCATGTGTCTGTTGGCCATCTGGATGTCCTCTTTGGAGAAGTGTCTGTTCATATCTTCTGCCCATTTCTTCACTGGGTTGTTTGTTTTTCGGGTGTGGAGTTTGGTGAATTCCTTATAGATTTTGGATATTAACCCTTTATCTGATCTGTCATTTGCAACTATCTTTTCCCATTCCGTTGGTTGCCTATTAGTTTTGTGGTTTCCTTTGCCGTGCAGAAGTTTTTAATCTTGATGAGGTCCCAATAGTTTATTTTTGCTCTTGATTCCCTTGCTTTTGGGGATGTGTCAAGTAAGAAATTGCTGCGGTGGAGGTCAAGGAAGTTGTTTCTTGCTTTCTCCTCTAGGGTTTTGATGTTTCCGGTGTCATGTTCAGGTCCTTTATCCATTTTGAGTTTATCTTTGTGCATGATGTGAGAAAATGATCTAGTTTCATTCTTCTGCATGTTGCTGTCCAGTTCTCCCAACACCATCTGTTAAAGAGGCTGTCTTTTTTTCCTTTGTATATTCTTTCCCGCTTTGTCAAAGATTAGTTGGCTGTATACTTTTGGGTCCAAATCTGACCCAAATTCTATTCCATTCTATTCCATTGGTCTATGTGTCTGTTTTTGTGCCAATACCATACTGTCTTGATGATGACAGCTTTGTAGTAGAGGCTAAAGTCTGGGATGGTGATACCTCCTGTTTTGGTTTTATTCTTCAGTATTACTTTGGCTATTTGGGGGTCTTTTGTGGTTCCATACAAATTTTAGGATAGTTTGTCCTAGTTTTGAGAAGTATGCTGGTGCAATTTTGATTGGAATTGCATTGAATGTGTAGATTGCTTTGGACAGTAATGACATATTAACTATATTTATTCTTCCTATCCATGAGCATGGAATGTTTTTCCATTTCTTTGTGTCTTCTTCAATTTCCTTCATAAATTTTCTATAGTTTTCACCATACAGATCTCTTGTATCCTTGGTTAGGTTTATTCCTAGGTATTTTATGTTTTTTGTGCAATTGTGAATGGGATCCGTTTCTTGATTTCTCTTTCTGTTTCTTCATCATTGGTGTATAAAAATGCAACCGATTTCTGTACGTTGATTTTGTACCCTGCAACTTTGCTGAATTCTTGGATCGGTTCTAGTAGGCTTCTGGTGGAGTCTGTAAAGCTATTCTTTTGAAGTTGACTATGTGTGGTATCTCTGTTTGTCTGTCATTGATCAATGTGCTTTATAACTATGAATAAGTATATTTATATATAAATTAATATAACTGTGAATAAATTTTATTAATCTAAATGTATAAAACTTACCTAGCAATTACCTGAGGAATTGAATTCCTCAAATGATATACTTGAAGCTTTATAGGAGACTGGACATTTACACTGCTCTTTGCGTGAGAGTGGGAATGAATGCATGCATGTGTGTGTTTTGAAAGCATCATATCAAGAAAATCCTGTTTCGTCTAGCTAAGTAGTGACAAAACTAACAACAACCAAATGACCTCAATTAAGGAGACTTAAGGAGACATGGAGAAGACCAGGGACCATAAGCGTACTGAGGAAATAACTGTTTCAGACTTGAATCACTAACATATATTTAGTGAAGCCCTTAGTGGGTCAGACTTGAATGTGAAAAGTGATAATGACTTGTTTCTCAACAAGTTTGAATCTTTACTGTTTGGCAGACTAGTAAAGGATCTTATGCCATTATAAGATGTTTAATATGGCCATTAAAAACCTCAGAGCTTCCTCAGAGCCTGTCACTAGCAGATAATCTCTCCAACAATTAAAAGTAGGCAAATTTACTTAGTTTTGCTATCCAGTTCTATATTTAATTTTTAACTTCATTGCTGACATTTTATATTCAGTCATAAGTACAAAAACATTTTAAACTCTTCATTATTAAACTCTATTGAGTTAGTCTGTTAAAATATCAGCAATATGTTCTTTATTAGAAACACTAATAGAGTTCCTTTATTTAGAAAAAGAATTTTTTGTTTGTTTTGTTTTATTTAGAATAGTCTTGGCAACATCTTGTTCCAGGTTATCCAATGACTGATGTTATTGAAAAGAAAATTTTAAAACTTACTACCTACATCCTTAATAAAGAGTTGAAAATGTCTTAATAAAATTGATGCTTTTGTATGATATTCTCTGATACTCTTTTGAAAGATGGTGGCATCTTCTTAACAGTGACTTCGTGTCTATTCAACACTCATGGATTGAACACATTTTGGCAATAACTTTTATATGAATCTAAGTCCTTTAGCTTTTTCTGATATTGCTCCGTTTTTGTGGTTATTTGATAATTTTTAAAAAGCAACTATCAATGTATTGCTCTAATCCATGTATACCTATCTAATACATATACAGACATATATACATGTATATATATGTAAATACATATTCATATTAAACATATTCCAGTGTTTTACAAATAAATTGGTAATGTCCTTTGTTATACTTGCCTGCTGTTCATACTTGCCATGAACGTGTTATGGAAAAAATAAGCAAAATGGAGAGATACATTGAATATCTGAAATTGCAAATCAAGAAAGTTAGATGCTCCTCTGAGATGTAATATCAATGTTACTGATTAACTTTCATAGCCACCAGTTCTTCTTATGTGGGTGCTGCAATACCAACAGTGCACATTTTAATAGCTGCCCCCTTCCACAGTGCATGCTTCTTACTTTGTGCACGATATCTTACTTGAATGATGCTGCATGTGTTATATGAGTTATGGAACCATCTCAGATCCTCTGAGGAATCCAGAATTCTATGGAACATGGTTGATATTGAAGATCTCTGTTGAAGTAAAGCTCTACTCACCTTATTTTCACACCAGGACAGGAACAATAAAGAAAAGGCAATCATCTTTTATCCCAAGGGCAGGAGGAGCCTATTGATTACAATAGATAAACTGTTAGCAGATTTTTATCAGTATAAAATGTTTAAAAAATTTCACTGAGATATATTAGTAAATGCACTTGTGAAAACTGAGAAAATAAAACAACAAAAATAATCTCTGCTATAAATGAGGACAGTTTTTTTTTGAGGTTTTGTCTTAGATTTATGTAGGTAATTCACATGCACAGAATTTACTACCAATTGGTTTTCACCACAAGCTTCTGTTTGTTTGACAGAAGCATGATCGATCTGTGCTTTTATATGGAGTGTTACAGTTTCTAATGTTCCATTATCTAAACTGTGATTACCCAACCTGACGAATTATTCTTATGTGAAAAAAAAAATAACAACCTTCCATTCCCAAATGAAAGACAGAGAAGTTACATTTACCCTATGAAAGCAAAAGAGAAAAAAAAATTAAAATGTTGATGGATTTGGTCCTTTAAACAGAAGGACTGTCAGAAATGAAGACTGGAAAAAAATATACATGCTATTCCCTCTGCCTAGAACCACTTTTTAAGTACGACTCTTCGATGGCAAAATCTCACCAAAATGTAAGATGCAGATTAAAAATAAGCTCCCCGATGAAATTTTCTTGAGGTTTACTAGTTAAAGCTAGCCACTTATCCTTGCTCTTGAATCTAGATTGGGCTCAAATGGAGTTCACACATATCTGATAGTATCTGGTGAAGTCTTAGGTGTTGACTGAAAGAGCAAGTTTGCTTAAGCATTGTAGGCAGTTTATTACTTTCCTGAGGCTGCCTTAGCAAAGTACTACAAACTGGGTGGTTTAGAACAACAGGAATGTATTCTGTCACAGTTCTGGAGGCTAGAAGTTCAAATTCAATGAGTCGGCAGGGCCACGCCCTTCCTGGAGAAAATTCTTCCTTGCCTGTCCACAGTTTCTGAGGGGGCCTGGCAACCCTTGGTATTCTTTGTCTTGCAGCTTCATCATTCCTATCTCTGCCTCTGTCTGTCATCACGTGACAGTCTCCAGTTCTGTCTCTTCACATAGTGATCTCTTCCTGTGTCTTCATATTATCTCTTCTAAGGACACCAGTTATTTTTGATTAAAGGCTCATCCTGTTCCAAGATGATCTCATCTTAACTAATTATATCTGCAACAACCCTATTTCTGAATAAGGTCCTGGGTGTGAGGCCTTCAATATATCTTCTTGCAGGATACAATTCAACTCATAACAGGCAGAAAGGAAAGGGTGTATTTTGTTAGGGCATCTGGGTCAAAACCTGCATTGGGAGGATGGCCTGTCATCAATTTTGGATACTGGCTCCTTGGCTTAGCACCTGGATTTGCTTCTGAGCTCTGTGAGGAGAAGGGAGACATGGGAAGGGAAATTAACATGAACGTTTATGTCTTAAGACATGGGATGGACCTGACAGGCTGGGGAAACTAAGATGACTAGAATTCTCACGACAGAGCACTGAAGAGCAGAGAGCCAAATGGAAAGGAAACCTCAGAAGTCTGAAGACAGATCCTTGAGTATTCAGCTGAATACTGATCAGATCATTATGTGTGAGGAAACCATCTAAAGCTAGAGGAAGACCACCCAGAGTGATTACAAATAACACTGCACTGCAAAGAATATTAAAGGTTGTACTTCAGACAGAAGGAAAATAACACATAGAAATACAGATCGGGTTGCCTGGGTGACTAAGTCAGTTGAAAGTTTGACTCCTGATTTCGGCTCGTCATGATCTATCTCACTGTTTTGTGACTTTGAGTTCCATGTTGGGTTCTGTGCTGACAGTGCAGAGCCTGTTTGGGATTCTTTCTCCCTCTCTCTTTCTGCTCCTCCCTTGCTCATGCTGTCTCTCTCTCTCAAAATAAACATAAAGAAAATACAGATATGCACAAAGGAATAAAGTCCTCTGGAAATGGTAACTACACGGTTAAACACATGACTTTAAAATGATTGTTTAAATCTCTTTAAAAAATAATTGACTGTTTAAATTCAAGTAATAACAATGTGATGTTTTCTTCTAAGAAAGCATTCATTAAAAACCCTTTGCGTTTGAAGTGGGCAGTCCTGAGTAACTGGGGAACTTACCGATAATGGAAAGTACGTAACACTTAACTTACGGGGTGTCAGTGGAATGCTCAGCTGTGAATTCCGGTAGTGGATTGTCTCTATATTAAGCGGGGGGTTCTAAGGGATTGACAAAAGGTTGTCCCTTGAAGAACAGAATTGTAACACCTGTCAAAGGCTTCTGATTCTTTTCTTTCAACCTTGAAACATGCCCTTAGAACACTTTTAAACTCCTTTCCTGGGTAGCTACTGAAAATTCAGAATGCTTTTAGCTGGTCTCCCATGAGAGGTCTTGTGGAAAGATGTTGTTGGGGAAGAACATTTTCTAGGTGCCCTAGAGGATGACGGACTCAGTGAAAAGCCTTATGAAACCTTATTCAAATAAATATATATTTGATAAAGGTATACAGTCTCATAAAAGAACAGATGAGAAATCAGGAAATTTGAATTCAAATCTGTTTGAATTCTGACAACTGACATAAACAGGATGTCAAGTTTTTCATCCAAACAGATATTTGTTTTATGAAATCAGTAACTTAACAATTTTACAAAGAAAATAAAAGGAGGGGGAAGAGAGGAGGAGGAGGAAGAAGAAATCAAAATAAAATCATCAAACAGTGAGTTTTATATTAGAAGCCCCTGTAGTATCGCTTTAGTCACATGTTCAGTTTATGACGTTGGCTTTTAATTAGAAAGTTTTTTACTATGAAGAATTGAACCATCTTTATTTCTTCTCTTATCTCTTGAATCTGCATGGGGGCACAGATGACAATTCCATAACAGTCCTATACCAAGAAAGTCCATCAGTTTTACAAATATTCAACATTTATTTCTGAGATTCATTCTGGAAGTTGTCAGCATCTAGCCTTACGATCATACAAGTAGTTCTCTACTGTGGGAGTATACACTGCAGTGGGAATGTGGCAGTTGATGAGAGTGGGCAGATAAGCGAGAGTCAGAACAGAAGAGCATTTGAATACTTAATTCTCTGGGTCCACAGTTCACTCTTGGGCATTGCCATCAAGGTGCCAATTGAGCTGAAAGTGAAAGAATAAGTGTATTGCATCTTTATGGAACATCACTTCTACTCAAATTCTGGTAGGGTAAGGTGTTAAGGGTAAAAAAGTTTAAAAGTTTAATAAAACAAATATAATTACATTATAGAGTATGATATTCATGGTAAATTGTGGGTTTAAGGAAAGTGGAATCTGGTGGCTTGTGATAAAGATCTGCTGGGGTGACTGTTTATTCTGCTCTTTACAGAACTTGGAGAGAGCTTATTTGGATCTCTGTTGTAGCTAACAGGGTCTGGATTGAAGGGACTAAATTTGTTTCTTTTTTTAAAAATATTTTTATTTATTCCTAGGACAGAGAGACAGAGAGAGACAGCATGAGCAGGGGAGGGTCAGAGAGAGAGGGAGACACAGACTCTGAAATAGGCTCCAGGCTCTGAGCTGGCAGTCAGCACAGAGCCCGACGCGGGGCTCGAACCCACGAACCGCGAGATCATGACCTAAGCGAAAGTCGGACACTTAACCGACTAAGCCACCCAGGCGCCCCTAAATTTGTTTCTTTAGTATAAAGTAAGGATAATACTAACTTGCCCTGTCTCGCTTTCAAGGAAATTATCAAGCCTAGAGAAAGGAAAAAAAGGAAGGTGTTAGGTATTGAAACTAGGACCTCACAGAAGCCAAGCACATGGTCTTCTACCAAGCTACACTTTTTCAGTTTGAGAGGTCTGGAGCAATAGTACCTTGTAAGCTGTAAAGAGGAACTCCTGAACTCTTAGGAGTAGGAGAAGGAGGAGGAGCAGAAGGAGGAGAAGCAGAAGGAGGAGGAGAAGGAGAGAAAGAGGAAGAAAAAGAAGAAGAGAAGGAAGAATAAAGAGAAGAAGAAGAAGAAGAAGAAGAAGAAGAAGAAGAAGAAGAAGAAGAAGAAGAAGAAGAGAAAGAAGAAGAAGACGAAGACGAAGAAGAAGAAGAAGAGGGGGAGGAGGAGGAGGAAGAGGAAGAAGAAGAGGAGGAGAAGGAGGAAGAAGGAGGAGAGGGAGGAGAAGGAAAAGAAAGTAAAGAGGCAGTAGGAGTGAAAAAACCAGAAGGTCCATTCTATTTTCTTTGAGGTCCAGATCTGTTCTCAAAACAGACCACGAACTTCCATAGCTTCATGCTTTGCATTAAGTCTGGTATTTTTCTTCCCCAAATAACGCTATTAGCAAACTCCTATTCAACCTTCATCTCAGGTATTATTTCTTCTATGAAGCATTTCCTGTTCCACTTTTCCCCTCAGGCACAGTGAGGTGAGAATCTCTTTCTATTCTTGGATATAATATATTCATTAAGATATCATGCCATCTTTTTTTACAACTACTTTATTATTTAGGTATAATTTACATACAATAAAATGCACATATCCAGTATACACCTGCTTAACCACCCTAGAATCATGACATGTCTTTTATTCTAAAAGTTCTCCCTTTCCCTCTTCTCAGACAATGTTTTTTTCTCATACACCTGGAGGGAAATATTTTTCTGATTTATGACAGTATTTTACTATTTCTAAAACCTCATATAAAAGGAATGATAGAACATGTACTCCTTCATGTTTGGCTCTTTGGTATTTTTAAAATTCTTACTGGTTGCGTATCAGTATTTCATTCCTCTTTTTATTACTCAGAGATATTTTATTGAATATATTTACCATAGTTTATTTTTCCATTCCCCTCTCAGAGTATTCGAGTTGCTTTTTTAGTTTTGGATTCTATGCATAATGCTGCCATGAATATCTTGCCCATGACATTTTGTGAGCACAAGTATTCACTGGTATTAATTAAATAACTAGAAGTGGAACTGCTGTCAAAGGGCAGGTGTATGTTGTGAATCAATTGATCATATATGTGTGGGTTGCTTTCCGGGGTCTCTATTCTGCACTATTGATTAGCATAAATGCTAATACCATACTGTTTTGGTTACAATAGCTTTGTAGAATAGTTTGAAATCTTGGATCATGATGCCTCTTGCTTTGGCCAGATTGCCTTGACTATTCAGCGTCTTTGTGGTTCCATACAAATTATAGGATTATTTGTTCTGTTTCTGTGAAAAATGCTGAAGGAATCTTGTTAGGAATTGCCTTGAATCTGTAGAATCTGCTTTGAGTAGTATGAACGTTTTAATACGAAATCTTCTAATTCATAATACAAGATATCTTTCTATTTATTTGTATCTTCTTCAATTTCTTTCATCAGTGTCTTTCTTATATCTTCAGTGTACTGGTCTGTCACCTCTTGGGTTAAATTTATTCCTAGGTATTTTAATCTTTTTTATAAAATTGTAAATGGGATAGTTTTCTTAATTTCTTTTTTGGATAGTTTATTAGTGTATAGATACTCAACAATTTTATATTGAATTTGTATCCTGCAACTTTACTGAATTCATTTATGAGTTCTAACAGTTTTTTGTGAAGTGTTTAGGACTTTCCATATACATTATGTCATCTACAAATGGTGACAGTTTTATTTCCTCCTTTCCAATTTGGAAGACTTTTATTTCTTTGTCCTTCCCAGTTGCTTCTGCTGGGACTTCCCACACTATGTTGAATAAAAATGCCCACAGTGGGCATCTTGGTCTTGTTCCTGATCTGAGAGGAAAAGTTTTCAGCTTTTTATCATTGAGTATGATTTTAGCTGTGGGCTTGTCAGATGTGGCCTTATTATATTGAGGTATCTTCTCTCTTTACCCACTTTGTTGAGAGTTTTTAATCATAAATAGATGTTGAATTTTGTCAAATGCTTTATTTGCATCTATTGAAATGATTGATTTTCTCTATTTTTTACTGATTTCCACTCTAATCTTTATTATTTCCATTCTTCTGCTTACTTTGTATTTGGTTTTCTTATCTTTTTCTATTATGATTGACTCTCTCTTTTTATTAGTGTTAACACTATAAATCTTTTTCTATCCTTTTACTTCCAACTTATGTATTCCTTGATACTTACAGTGGACTTATATAGGCAGCCTGTAATTGCATTTTCCTCTTACAATGTGATAAATTCTGCTTTTCAGTTGAAGGATTTAGATTGTTTATAGTTAAATGATCATTAATCTGTGAAGGCAGAAATCTATGTTAGTATTTTCTTATCTCTCCATTGATCCTTGCTTCTCTTTTTCAACCTTCTTATGGATTAATTAAATATTTTTATGATTCCATTTCCTCTCTTTTGGTCAATTTATTTATTTTTAAGTTTATTTATTTATTTTGAGAGAGAGAGAGCATAAGCAGGGAAGGAGCAGATATATATATATTTATATATATATATAGAAAAAGAGAGAGAGAGAGAGAGAGAATCCCAAGCAGGATCTGTGCTGTCAGTGTAGAGCTTGATGTTCTGCTTGAGCCCGCGAAATGTGAGACTATGACTGTAGCCGTTACCAAGAGTCAGACCGTTAGCCAACTGAGCCACCCAGGCCCCCTCTTTTGGTTGACTTATATATATTTTTGAGATTTCTTTAAGCTTCATAGCAAACACTTTTAATTTATCACCATCTACCTTCAAGTGAAATTCTGCCTTTTCTTTTTTCTTTTTTTTACAAATAGTTTATTGTCAAGTTGGTTTCCATATAACACCCGGTGCTCATCCCCACAAGTGCCCTCCTCCATTCCCATCTCCCCCTCCTCCCCCACACCCATCAGTCCTCAGTTTGTTCTCATCATTCAAGAGTCTCTCATGGTTTGCCTCTCTCCTTCTCCCCCACCATTTCCCCCCTTCTTCTCCACCATGGTCCTCCATTAAGTTCCTCCTAATCCTTCTATATGTGCAAACATATGATATTTGTCCTTCTCTGCCTGACTTATTTCGCTCAGCATAACACCCTCAAGGTCCATCCATGTTGCTACACATGGCCAGATTTCNGGGGTCCATGTGCTCCTATGCATCAGCATTCCTATATCCCTTGGGTAAATTCCTAGCAGTGCTATTGCTGGGTCATAGGGGAGTTCTATTGTTAGTTTTTTGAGGAACCTCCGCACTGTTTTCAGGAGGGGCTGCACCAGTTTACATTCTCACCAATAGTGTAGGAGGGTGCCCGTTTCTCCACATCCTCGCCAGCATCTAGAGTCTCCCGATTTGCTCATTTTAGCCACTCCGACTGGCGTGAGGTGGGATCTCAGTGTGGTTTTGATTTGTATTTCCCTCATGAGGAGGGATGCTGAGCATCATTTCATGTGTCTGTTGGCCATCTGGATGTCCTCTTTGGAGAAGTGTCTGTTCATATCTTCTGCCCATTTCTTCACTGGGTTGTTTGTTTTTCGGGTGTGGAGTTTGGTGAATTCCTTATAGATTTTGGATATTAACCCTTTATCTGATATGTCATTTGCAACTATCTTTTCCCATTCCGTTGGTTGCCTATTAGTTTTGTGGATTGTTTCCTTTGCCATGCAGAAGCTTTTAATCTTGATGAGGTCCGAGGGTTGTGGGTTATCTTTAAGCTGAAATTCTGTCTTTTCATTTAATGTATATAAAAAGAATTAAGACACTTTGCATCTTTACTAAACCTCCAGTCTTTGTTCTACTTTACTTTGGCATATGTTCTAGAACCCACATACTTTGCTATTATATTTGTTTAAAAATTTTTAAATGTTTTCATATATTTCTGAGAGAGAGAGAGACACACACAGCATGAGCAGGGGAGGGTCAGAGAAAGAGGGCGATAGGGAATCTGAAGCAGGCTCCAGGCTCTGAGCTAGCTGTCAACACAGAGCCAGATGCGGGGCTCGAACCTGCAAACTGTGAGATCATGACCTCAGCCAAAGTCAGGCACTTAACTGGCTGAGCCACCCTGGTGCCCCAGTATTATATTTGATTAAAAGGGATGTAAAATTGGGGCGCCTGGGTGGCTTAGTCGGTTAAGTGTCCGACTTTCGCTTAGGTCATGATCTCGCGGTTCGTGGGTTCGAGCCCCGCGTCGGGCTCTGTGCTGACTGTCGGCTCAGAGCCTGGAGCCTGTTTCAATCTGTGACTCCGTCTCTCTCTGACCCTCCCCTGCTCATGCTGTCTCTCTCTCTCCTAGAAATAAATAAAACACTTAAAAAAAATAAAAAATAAAAGGGATGTAAATAGTAAGAAAAAATATTTTGTATACACAAACATATTTACTATATTCAAGGCTCTTCATTCTTTTGTGTATGTCGAAATATCTATCTAGTATCTTTTTCTCAGTTATTCTGTTTGGTTGGTTTCTTTAGTTATTTTCAAGTTCACAAGTGGATTTCGTTTTGTGTTTGTTTGTTTTGTCCAATATATGGCTAGTTCCATTCACTTATTTCTAGACTTACAAGTTTTTATTATAGTTTTATTTTTCCTGAAATTCCTGTCTCTTCTCCCATTATATCCATTTTTTTCTTGTTAATTTTTAGCATATTTATTATAGATATTCAAAATTCCTTTTCTGCTAACTTCATCACCAATATTGTTAGTAAGGCTGTTTCTGTTGACAGATTTTTGTCCTGACTATGGGCATGTATTTCTGTTTTTTCACATTTTTAATATTTTTGTTTGTATACTAGACATTGTGGATTAAGTGGCATAAAGCTGTGATACCAATTTGGTTTCTTTTCTAGTAGGTTATTATATTACCTTAGATTAAGTTTTCAAAGGCACATCTTTTGCATTTCTAAGGAAGATTTATTTCACTTTTTGTCTTTAGGCCTAGGGAAAATTTCGTAGTTCTAGGATATATTTATTACTACCAAGGCGATGTTCTTGTGGGGTTTCAATAAGAACTATGAGATATTTACCATACCTCTCTACTGTGTGACATCTGAGCCCTAAATTTTGTCTCCTTGCCAGGGGCAGCAGGTGTCAATAGCTTTGGCAAGCCTGTGCAAGCTTCCAGTTCCTGTTTTCTCTTGGGTTCCATTTAGTTTCCTTCTTACATCCACAGTTCAAGAGTCAGGCAAGGATTTAAAATTTATATGCAGATTTTGAGCTGTTCTCTCTGCAGATCCTCCTTTCTGAGTTTTTCGCCTTTGTCCAGCCCCTCCAGCAGTTCAAAACTTCAAGTGTGTCTCTTCTGGTCGATTGGACTGCAGCTGTCTGTTTCAGCTTATCTGTGTCACGTTGTATGGACTGAGGAGAAAGAATCCTTGGGGATAAATAATGCAAATTTAGATTGAACACAACATGATTCCTGTCTTTCAAGCATAGACCTCCCTCAGAAACAAATGTTTTTCCCCTCTTTGATCATTTCCACTGTCATCCACAATTCCTTTCCTGTCTTCTCAAGAGCTGTTATTTGGTATAGACAGGAGGATTCATCCAATACATGTTACCCCACCATGACTGGACTCAATAGTATCTTGTATTTCCTTTTTTTAACTCTAGAAATTATGAACACCTTTAGGTGCAGGGGCTTTTTTTTTTTTTTTTTTTTTTTTTTTTTTTTTTTTTTTTTTTTTTTTTTTTTTTTTTTTTTTTTTTTTTTTTGCTTAGAATAGTACTTGATATATAATTGATGTTCAATAAATATGTGTTCAATAAACATTGACATTTTTGATCAGGCACTCTGAAATGGAGAATACTGAAAAGACATCTAGGGAGTCTTATAAAAGGCAGGAATGTCGAATAAATTGAAAGATTTAGTTTTATTTCAGAATTTGTCATGTTGTGTTTGAGATAAGACACCAATAGGTACATTTGTACTGACCAGGAATTTAATGTTGAGGAAAGAAATTCACATCCTCAGCAATGCACTTCTTCCATTTTATTTTGTCTTTCAGAAAACCTTAAATCCTATTTACAGGAAGTCAGAATTTCCCCAACAGCTACCTGTAGACAAAATCAGAAGTACCGTCTGATGCAACAATAACTGTATTTTTATTCAAGGAATATTCTTTTTCCTACTTGTATGTGAAAGCAGTAGATTCCAAGCATGTTTAACTTAAAAGATCTTTCTTACTGATTTCTTTGTAAATGGCTACTACATTCTGTGCTTTCACAGAAAATAGCTGAAACTGACATGCATATGCCTTCATGCCCTGGTCCACAGCATATGGTATTTTATTTAGTCTAGCTTTTCCTTTTTCTTTTTTCTTCTCTCTCTCTCTCTCTCTCTCTCTCTCTCATAGTAGCAGGGATGCAGTATAAGGCAGGGTTTATATATGCAAAGGAAAAGATTAATTTTGTTAAAGAAGAATTCAAGGGCTTTTGTCTCTCTAATCAGTCACTATTGCCTTCTGCTGATGTCTGAGCCTGAGAAAAGAAATAGGATAATATATAGGACACCATGTGAAACACATTTGTGTCTCTGTCAGGACAGTGAACTACAAAATAAATGATACTGGGGCAAGTTCAGTGCGGTCGTCACTTAACTGCTTCCGAAGTGGAAGAACTAAAAGAAAAAAAAAAATAGACAAAGAAATCAAAGGTGCAAAAGAACCTCCTTCTAGAAAACATCTCTCAAAGAAAATACACCTCTGAATATATGCTTCTATTCAATTACTGAAAAAGAACAACCTTTTTGCCAACAAAGATATAACACAGAGAACAGCCACAAACACTGCCTACTATTTATAACCATGCCTTCCAACACAGGGCGTTCAGAGAGCCTCATTTTCTGCCCCCTCTAAAAGACAGTAGAAAAGAGTGAAAGATCATGCCCTCCTTTTGAAGAAATACCTACCCTCTTGCTACTCGGAAGGAATTATTAAAGTAAATTTATCTCGCAAGAGGGGTTAAAATTCAAATTAAGGATTTAAACTTAACCATTTTCCCTTCCCTATTTTAAATACAGTTTTTAGAGAGTAGGGCAGAGAAAAGAAAACTAGTTCTTGTTTTTCTTATTAACAACCTAGAATTTTTGTTCAATTTTAAAACATTTGTTGAGTAATGGGTTAGCCACTATAAGGTACATAAAGCATAATTCTTTACCTCAAGCTTAATGCCATACCAGACAGAATACAAGCCAGATTGTTGAAAGTGCCATAAGAAATATACTTACAAAATGCTATGTATAGGTTAGGGAGGAAGAGCTCAAATCCAGTTATGATATTAAAACACACGTTATCAAGAATACAGTATTGTGGATGCAACTTAAAGGGGTATATTAGGTTCTGCTCATGGGAAGAGAAGATATTCAAGCTACACAACCAGGAAAGTGGTTGGTGGTGTATTCAGACAACAGCAAATCAATTGGTACTGCAAAAAGCAAGGACATAAGTTACATGAGACTTCCATTAGAGGCTTTAGTTTTTAAGGTCACTTACCTCAAAACTGCCTTAGCATGATGTCCCATCCCCCAAATAGATCCACTTCCTCAACACATGAACTAAAATAGGAAATTAAGTCTAGGTTTAAATGAGGAGGTGATGTATAATGTTCCCATCAGATAAGTTATAAAACTAATCAAATTAACAAATAATAATAAAATTAATAAATAACTTATTAAATTATCCAACAGATAATTCGGGGTGACCCAATATAGTTCATCTCCACGAGTTGCCACCATCTCATCTCTCCCACTGCACAACACACCACCTGCTCCAGATAGTTCCTACTGGCCCTTTGTGACTTGGTTTTCTGCTTGATTTCCTGTGGCCAAGCTAACCTGTCCACCCCTACTATGCTCAGCCTGGCATAACCATCACAGGCAGCAAGAATAGAGCACAACAACTTGCGTTAATGGAGCCAGGATGGGTGAGCTTTATTTTATGTGGTGATCTGGTCATTTGAATAATCTGCCCTATAGAAGATTTATCACTTTTTCCTACTCTGTCCATCCTATAATTGTGGCTATAGGGCATTCAGCAGTCTTTAGGACCTATGTATACTCCTGAAATATGTATCTAAATGCATCTAATAATTTGATGTGAAATTTTAAAAATTATATTATATAGTGCAGTGACATTTATGAAAACCACAGGTCATGTTATGCCCTGCATTGGAGAATGTATTTATTTCTCAATTTAAGAGTCATTAGGGATTCTGAGAATCATTAATATCATGCCATTGGCTTTGAACATTATCAACAAAGGACACAATGTAATGAGCTAACTAACATTTGTTTGGAATATTCACCCATTACTAAGTATCACTTTCTTCCCTCACAGCAATTTGTTCCAAACTACGGCATAAAATGTCACATTATTGATGTGGCATTATCAAGTTTCATCATGATTGACCTGATGTCACACTGTTTTGTAACATAACTGGTTGCTGTCAATCAAAAGCACTTACAGAAACCTGTTACAAACATAGGGAACAATTTGTGCTGGCAAAGAACCATCTGGTAGACCCTTCACTTTAAAAATGAGCCTTCTGGTTATTTAAAAAATCATTAGAGTTTAAGTGTGAATTTTTGCTACATATTTTTGCCTATGCTTGATTCTTGAAATTTTTACCATTTCAATAGTCATTCTGTGTAGGTAAAAACATTTAGAACTTTTATTTATGTAGGAGTTTTAGTGGACATTGGTGACATAGCAAGAGGTCATGAGCCAGAAGTACACTCATGACTCTTCTCTGGGAAAGAAAAAAATGAGGATGAGAGAGGCAGAAAGAGACAGAGGGAAAAGAGGAGAAAGGGGAAGATTGAGAAACAGGGTCAAAAAGATCCTTTGGCTAAGCTACAAAAAAGGCAAAAAAAAAACCCACCAAAAAACAAAACAAAACAAAAAAAACACAAAGAAACCAAACCAAACGAAAACAAAACAAAACAAAAAACCCAGAGAAAATGATGCGAGGGTTGCTGTTCTTGGTCTGAGAAGCAAGCCAAGTTGCATGGTTCTGAAACATGACCTCTGTGCCAATGTGACTGCTTTCTGCCTAATGTGTCATGGATCTTCTACATGAATTAATGTCCTTCTCTCTGTTCCTAACCACTTCTATTTCTACTGCTACCATTCTGTTCAACAGTGACAATTATATGTCTAAGCCTTTGAAGTCAGCTCCCTGGGATTTTGAAGAGAAGGTAAAGAGAGAAGAGGGTATGGTTTAGGGCGAATATGGTAAAAGGTAGAGTGTCTACTGCAGCTTTCTCACCCTCCCCTCATTGAATCAGAGATGGTAATACATTGTCAAGATGGTTTGGTTGCAACAGTCTTTATTTCCATGAACATACCATGAATGGCTTCCCTTTTATCTCTTTGCTGCTCTTTATCCTCTTAGCTATTCCTTCATTGAAAGTCCTTCTGCTCCAGTACATATGGACCCCCTGATTTTCATTTTTCCTCCCTGTATCTTCTTGTATCCTATGGAAGGAATTCCCAGGATCAGTCTTGTTCTCTTTGCTTTCTTTCTCTCTTTTTCTGAAATCTCACCAACCTTGTGACTTCAATAATTTCTCTTATGCAGATGTCTAAAAGCTTTTGCTCAAGGCTTAAGCATGCTCCTTTATGTAGAAATGAGTGTTTGTGATTTCTAATTTTCCAGTTCTCATTATCCAGTACATGTTCTGAAAAAAAAGTGGCATATTGATAGTTATATAATGACCAATAAAAATAATACATCACAATTTTAAGTGCTTGGTCCATAGTTATTTTAGAGTCTTTCTTTTTTTCTTTTCAGATAGCTTATTACTCTGAAGAGATATAATTTTAATACTATAATCCTCTTGCAAATCTAAAACGGTATCCTTAAATAGCTAAAGATGGAAAGCATTCATCAAGACATTATATACTCTGTGGCCACTGACAGAGTGGTTTCCTACAATGAATGCATTTTAGCACTTATTTCTACATTTTTGAAATATGTTCAGTAAATGTGACCCTTCAACTTAATTTTGTAGCTTTTGTTTTACATACAAATCTTTATCAAGTGCTTTTCAATGCCTCAATCAATACTTCATAAATATTTGTGTGAAAAGTCTGATAAAAAATTACAATACTCTATGCATAGTATATAACAAATGACATTGGAGAATGTCTTGCCCAACTCCTCTCATATTATAGGTAGAAAAACCACACAAAACAAAACTTAAACAACTCACAGAGGTGAATATGCTTATCCAAAATTTACAACCAGTAATGATGGCTATAGGACCAGAATCTCAGAAATCGAGTACCCTAATACTGGTTTGTTTGATGATACTGCACATACTTTCTGTTTCCCCAAAGAATTTATCAGCACATGTGGCTCCCCTCTCTTCACCTGATTCTAATATTCTCAACTTCTTTGAGAGTTATTCGAAGGAGAACAGATGTACTAGAAAAGAAGAGGGGGAAATGGGAAGCCTTAGAAAACTTGCACTCAAATTTAATTGCTCCAAAGGAACTATTTCTCTTTAGTGTTATTTCTACACCTTCCTCTATAAATACGGCTGCACTGGAGCCCACTATGTTGCCCTAAAAATATGTTTCTTGATGTTTAATAGAGATTTACATAAATATTTTTCTGTATAATTACTCCTGGGTTTTATTAATATTTGCATAATTTTTTACACTTTAATTTTGAAAACCATTCTTATTCTCTTTTCATTGGGATGTGATTAAGGCTATTTTGCATTCACAAATTCACTTACCACATTTAGATGTGTGCTATCTGGATGGTTTCTAAATGCTTGCATGCTTTAAATATGTTTTGTTTTAATTACTCCTTTTTTTCTCTCCAGCTGCTGTATTTCTTTAAAATCATCCCAGACATTTTTCTTATTAAAATTTTACACTTTATCTCTTTTTAAGTCATGATTAATTGCATGTTCTTCATCACATATTAAGTGACCTACTTTCCTTTAAGACATTTCTCTTGAAAGATCCTGACACTATTCTATCCACAAACCTGACATCAAAATTGGCCTCATGGTTCTTAACAAAGCACCCAGTTCGCTTAGGATGTTTTCTTCATTTCTTCTCCATTTCAAGCACCTTCTTTTCTTGTTTCTTTCTTTCTTTTTTTTTTTTTTAATGACAAATGTCATATCTTTTTCCATGTGTACTTTGGAGAAAAAGCTGAAGGACTGAGAGCAGTTCTCAAGAGTTCCTCTAGGACAGAATTTTGATCTCCAGGTAGTGCTACTCCTACACAAGGGGAATTTAAATAAATAAATAAATAACCATACTCACATACTGCCTGACTTCTGAGAGCTTTGTCTCTCAGATATCTCGTTCACCTGGGGAGTTGTAGCCCATTGCAGCTCTTCCTCTCTTCAACACTGAGCAATGACTCCCAACTCTTGTCCACTGGAACCCATCAGAGCTCCCAAGGGCAGTGAGAACACTCAGTCTAGTTCTCAAAATGGGGATTAATGAGGCTACAGTGCTTGTGTGAGCTGACTTCCTTCTCAACTGAAGTTCTGGCTCTTTGGTTGGAGTATCCTGGGAAAAGTATGGAGGAAGAGGAAATTTACATCATCTCTCCCTCTAAGAGCTTCACCAGCAAATGTGGAGGTAGCTATACTTCAGTGTTCTCCCTTGTAACTTTATAAGAGGGTATATTCATATCTTCTATTTCTTTGATATCATTGCAGACGTTGGTTCTTAACTTAGGTGATACTTGTCTCTTTTAGGCTCTAAAGGCACTAAATTAAATTATTGAATGACTATGCAGTTGCTCATTGTGTTCAATTACCACTTCATATGTAAACCTGTTAATTACAGATTGCAATTGCCCTTAGAACTGTTGTCCAAAACATTTGCTTACCTTCAAATTACACTAAAAATTCTTAACAGTTGTGATTCTTGAGACCTTGTAATTTACCTTTAGCATAATATCCACTAAATTACATCATATAGACCTTTCACTCCTCCATGGTCCCAATTTACAGCTTCTCACAGCCCAGATATATCTTCGCTTGACCAAGAAGAAATTCTAAGTGTTGAAGCCTGTGGTGAAATAACTTAAAAGCCTATTTGTGGTTCAAAAATATTCTGCTTGTTGTTAGAGACATGTTCCCTTTATCTGAAGCAGTTTGTATTTTTAAAAAATGTTTCTTTTTTTGAGAGAGAGCATGAGTGGGGGAGTGGCAGAGACAGAGGGAGCAGAGGATCAAAAGCTGGCTCTGCTCCACACCACACCACACCACACCACACCACACCACACCACACCACACTGAGAGAGCAGTGAGCCCAATGTGGGGCTCGAGCTCATGAACCACCGCCGTTATGACCTGAGCTGTAAGTCTGATGCTCAGCCAACCAAGCCACTAAGGCACCCCAAGGCAGTTTGTATTTAAATCCATTGTTAGTAATATTAAGTTGATGGACAAGCAATCTTCTAGTTGTATAAAATTAGACCAGTAGTTACTGCTTCATAAGGCGGACAGGGCCAAAACAAAAACAAAAAAATAAAATAAAATAAAAACAAAAACAAACAAAAATAAAAAATCGACAACTAACTAAAAAGGAGATCTTCCTTATTAGGAAGAAAATGTATCCTAGGAAAGATAGTGAACTAGAAGAAGAGAAGTATCGTTTTAGTGCCAATTCTCTAGAAGATTGCTTTTTACTTCTTTGTTGTAGTTGCTGTCTTCTTTGTTGAAGGGTGAAGAAATGAGTCTTCAGAGCTGTTATGTAGTGTGAGAAAAAAGAAACTAGAGCCAGTCAGTAAGTCAACCCATTAATTGAGTCTCTGCTGTTTTCTGGGCAGTGCACTTTGCTCCCTGACCTAGCCTTGGCAGACAAGTAAAATGTAATGGAGGCTCTTAATGCTAAGTGAAACCGGAGATAAAAGGCACACTAGTGGAAATAAATTTTAAATTCAATTTACAAGTAGATTAAGTAAAAAAAAAATATTCTAATTAGGATACATATGTGAAATTATGTTTATTAAAGCTAACAATCAAAAAGTGAAGTATTAGCAAAGATGGGGAGAATTGTATTGAAGCATTTTTTGAAATTATAAAGTTGGCTTATAAAGAATTGTCAGAGGCCGCGCGGGCTCCGACAGGTCCAGGGGTCCCTGAAGGATGGACGGTGTCGGCGAAAGAGAGTGAGAGAGCCCCGAGATCCTTTCTGATCACCAGGCAGGTATCTCTGTCCTGTCGGTTTTGGTGTCTTTATTTATAGGTCAAATGTTAACATGGCATCAGGAAATGGAATTTTTACAATGGATAGCTCTTTGTGATAAGGTGTTTTTGGAAAATGTACAGAAACAGGTTTTACAGAAGTCTTCTTGCAGAACTGCCCCAATTATAGTGAGGTTGAGTAACTAAGAAAATAACAAGGTGTTCACATTTTAATAAGGCTAAGATTAAGTCACAGGTTTGTTGATACTCTTATCCATCCTCATCACAGCTGCCAGGGTAAGGGAAGGTGTTTGTGGAAAGTAGGCCTTAGGGAAGGGGTTGCTGTACACCATCAGTTAGCAAAGGTGTATGTAGTAACTTATCTTCTGCCCTTATCTGTTCCTTCTCTCTAAGTTAGGCTCTTTGTCTCCAGGCAAGACTTGATTTTCCAGTTATATGCTTTATTGCACCAGAGAGACAACCATATCTTTAAAGAGTTTAGCTTATTTCCAATACATAGAATAGCTTCTTTGAGTGCATTTACCTTTGTGTCTACTTTTATGATTTCTAGAATAGCTAGGGCATGAAAGACATTTTTGGTTAGTTGATTTACATGTTGAGCTGTATGAACATCCTGGACTAACGCAACGGTAGAATTGTACATGTAAAGGTCAATCTCTTATGACTAGGGGTCATTAGCCTGTTCATAGCTCAAGGGAAAGTATGGAGGGAAACAGGAGCTGCTGGAGACACGATGTCTGTTCCCATCATCAAAAGAAGAAGTTCCCACTGTAAGTTCCTTCACACGGTGCAATCATCATACCAGGGCCGGAATAAGGGGACAAGTCACTCCCGATATTGATCAACAAGGTACCCTAGGGGTCAGAGCTCAAGCAGAAATAATTGAGTGGGGGGGGGGTAGATATGGGTCATCATCTGATTGGCAAGAGACCATGCAAACTTGCTTTAACCTCACCAGGAGTTTTCTCGACTAGTGGGCTCAGAATGGCTCCCAACAAAGAATTTTTCACATGAGTCACTGTTTAGTGTGTTTAATGATTTTGCTTTGAAGGTGGCAGGTAAAAATATCTGGTTCTTTTAGTAATACTTGCATTATTTTACTGTAATACAATATCACTGACTGAGAACAGTATGTCTCTACGGCCAGGATAGTGGTGATTTTTGCCAATGAAAATTGAAGGAATTAATTTTTGAAAATTGGAATGATAAAGTATAGAATTACTTAAATTTTTGTGCACTTCAGCTGTCTCTCATTCTAATTAAGTGGTAATTCTTAATTACTAATTAAGTAATTAAGTAGTAAACAGTTGGATAATTGGCAACAGACACCCTTTCTTGATTTACTTCAGAAATGGACAAAATTCCCACCATTGATGGTTGAATTGAATTGATTTCAGCCAATTAGTAGTTGTTTAGATCAGTGCTTCAGAGTCTTTTCCCAGTAATGCTACCCATGGAATAATACAACATGATAGGATAGGAGAATCACATGACCAGAAGTCAACTACAAAGCATCTCTAGACCTTGGGACTAATCTTAGACACTAAGGGCCAAGGAATCAGTATATCATTACCTGCACAACTTTTTCAAACATATAGGTATGAGAAAGCTCTTTCCTAGATCATGCCGAACAGCTAGGCAAAGCTAAATTTATTTTGTTGGCTTTCTCCTATTTATTCTGCTTAAAGCAAGATTGTATAACATGAATAATAATTACAGAGCAAATTTCTTTGATGCCAAAATATGACAAAGTTTTTAAGAGACAATTTGCTCTCCTGGAAAGTTGAAAGTGGCATGATTATCCAGTTGTTCTCAGGGTTATCTTAATCTTGTTTTGAGGAGCTTCTGGGGAAAATTCTCTTAATGACTTGAATATCTGTCCAGAACACTATAAATAGAGCTTACAAAGAATCTATATTTGATGCTTTATTTTGTTGACTATAATTGTTATAAGGGGAATTTGGCTTCAATGATTTCTTAAGAAAAAGTACTTTGAGCCATTTTTATTAGAGTTTGACTTCCAGAAAATGAAGACAAAAAACAGAAAAGAAAGAATAAATATTATAAGCAATTTTTTGGAAAACAGATGGCATCTCTAGGGGTGGCTTGGTACTAATTTGAGGGGAAAATATTTTTATATTCATATTTCAAATGGGAAGACATGACTGCTAGAGTTAACATGACATCCTGGTACACATTAATACAAATAACTCAGCCTATTCTCTGAAAGAGACTTGTTAAATGTTGATTGTGTAAGTAAATCCAAGCAAGGATTTGGATGCCTTTGTCTTATTAGCTAAAATTACCACATGTCACTAATCCTCGTGCCTGATGAACACAGTGGTTTTATTTGGCTATTAGTAAATCTTGGCAGGTGGTAAAGAAAAGCCAGGAGAAAGAGCAAAATGCGGAAAGAAAGCTTTGGGTTTTGAATTGTCCTTATTTTTGACCTAATCAATAATTCTAATAATAAATAATATCAGCATAAATGATTTCAGATTAGAATCAGAGATGCTGTGTACTTAAAAAAATGGTTTTGATGGGGAAGGAATTCTGCTCTGTTAATGGAAGTAATAATTCAATCACCAAATAAATAAAAGGCAGGTCATTTTATATTCAGCCAGCCTTCTGTATAGTAAACAAAGAGACTATAAATTTTGTTGTCTATGTTCAACAGGAATAATGCTGATTGGTTCCATTATTTACATTAAAAAGCAAAGCTAGCAAAAAAGCTTTCTTGCCTCCAGTAAATTAATAATTGATCTGATTATCCACGAGGAGCTCTTGACTCTGGATTGAAATAAAAACATATGCTTCTCATATACAAAGGGGTAAACTTATAAAAGGTAATTCAGTGAAAACAGGAAGTCTAAATTACCTTCTGGTTAATGATAATGTTATATGGTTACTATGTCTTTTAAGTGTTACTGCACAATGTAGTGGGGCAAGAATTGTTTTGTGTCATAAAACTGGGTTAAGAGTCTCAACTTGATCCCTTTTCCACTGTGGCTTCAATCTGGATGACAGCTGAACACATATTCTATACCCCTCCCCACCTTGATAGCTTCAAATTACAGAAAAAAATATCACAAACATCCATAATATGTTTCATAGCATGCTATGCTTGAAAGCATCATATGCTTCATAGCATGCTAGAAGACAAAATAGACGAGGACTTATTAAAAAAAGGAAATAAGTGGCTTGGATCATCGTACAAAAAGTTAAACAATTAAGCTTCCCAAAGTCATGAACTATGCAAGGTGCAGGATATCCAATCTCAGAGATAATAGAAGTAATGAGTAGGATGAAGTCAGAGGTAAATATTGAGAGATTAAATATGAAACTGCAACTAGGTATGATTCTTACAGGCTGCACTTTCACTCTCTTTTGCCAAGCAGCAGGCATCAGAAATGTTGGGTCAATGCTAAAATCAAAGATGGTGGGAGCTAGAACATGAAATGCAAAATAGTGACAAAGACAATTAACAACCTTTAGGAGGCAAACAGAACCTGCAAAACCAGGAAACAAGTTAATGCCATATCTTTCCTTACACACATCTTATGCCACTGCTGCTCTCAAAGAAGGAAAGATCTGATCTTCATAACTTACACCTGCAGATAGGCAAATTGAAATTAAGAAATACAAAGATGAGATGAAACCACTAATTATCAAGCTTTGAGAAAAATCAACATATGGAAGGCAGGCAACAAACTCAGCAATAAAACTATAACCTGGGTTATGGTGCAAAGCATACAAAGAGAAAGCTTTAAAATAACTGTGATTAGTATGCTTAGAAAGCTTATATCCCTTTCCTAAGGGATTGGGAAACAGAATACCCCATCTTTAAAATATAAAAATTCAAGAGATGAACAGAATAAAGAATGGGATTAGATAAAAAAGGAATAAATTAGAAGAGCAAGTGAAAGGATTGTCCCAGATCAAAAGAAAAGTAAAATGTGATTTTAAAAGGTATAGTTAATATAATAAAATGTTTCAAAAATATCTAATAGGAGTCCAACAAGTAAATAACATGAGGTGTGTGTGTGTGTGTGTGTGTGTATGTATGTGTTTGCAAGCGCGTCCATGCATGTGTGTGTTTGGTGGTGTTGACGGGGTACTTGAAGTAAAGAAAAATAAAAGATGACATTCCAGACAATGCCTCCCTAAAGTCATCCTGAAATCTTGGATTATAAAGATTCCAAGGGAATAATAAGATAATTTAAAAACAACATGCATAGATCCATCATGGGATATGTTTCACATTCCAGAGCTCAATGAATATAAAGAAGACAAAATGAAAAGAAGAAAAAAAAGAACAACCGAAAAGGAACTGGAATCATACTGCTATTTTAACAGCATTATATTATACAGTAGCAGACATTTAATTAAAATCTTCAAAATTTTGAGAGAAAATAAATTTTAGTGTGAAACCCAAACCACAGTGATATTTATCTTTAAGTTAGAACTGAAAACACTTATTACCTTTTTTTCAGGACTGATAAATTTTCAAAATTCTCAGTATATTTCTCTTAAAAACAGTTGGAACAACTAAACTTGATCTAGATAATAAATATATATATAGACTTCTAATACATGGAAGACGTACCTTATGTTTTAAGCTTCTCGAAGTCACCAACTTTCATCATGCATTAGGTCACTAGGTCACTAAGAAGAATCTCAACCAATTTCCTTAAGAAGAAACTCTCTAGTCACAATACAATATAGTTCTTTGTAATCTAAGGGTCTGAGAAGAAATCAGAATGAAAATTTCAGAGAACATTTTGAATTAAATGAAAATACTATGTGGCATATCAAAACTTGTGAAATGGAGCTAAATTATTGGTGAAAAGGAAATTTATAACCTTCAATTCATATGTTAGGGAAAAATCTGTAAATCAATGATTAATAATCCATCTGTAAAACATAGAAAAATAACACCTAATTAAATGCAAGGATGTAAAAGAAGAGAATAATTAAGATAAGAACTAATATGGCTGAACTAGAAAATAAACTATGAGAAACTCATCAAGAAAAATGAGAGAAGGCACATGTGATCATCAAAAATGCAGATATACAGGTATTCAGTGAAAAAAATGAGAAAATGACCAACAATTTCATGTTTATAAATAGGAAAATTTAGATGGAAAAAGCCTTGCAAATATAAAATATCTTAACCTGATGCAATGATAAATAGCAAATATCAATTTTTAACCAATGAAGAATTAAAGCCATAATTAAAAACTGTATTATAGGGTAAAATTAAGACTCAGATGGTTTCACTGGTAATGAACAAATACAGTTTTTGAAGAAATAACACTAACATTACACAACAAAATTTTCCATAGGATAGAAATGGAGAAAAAAATTTATTTTTAAAAATTAAGCTAAGATAGTCTCATTATTGTAATTTGACATACACATTACAAAAAATTTATAGACCAATATTTCTCATGAACATAGATTCATCTTAGAATATATTTACTGACATATAAACAGAATAACAAATATCATTACCAAGTGGACTACTTCCAGAATTACAATTTATTTTATTTTATTTTTTTTAATGTTTATTCATTTTTGAGGGAGAGACACAGAGCATGGACGAGAGAGGGGGAGAGAGAGAGGGAGACACAGAATCTGAAGTAGGCTCCAGGCTCTGAGCTGTCAGTACAGAGCCCAATGTGGGGCTCGAACCCATAAACTGCAAGATCATGACCTGAGCTGAAGTTGGCCACTTAACCAACAGAGATGCCCCACAATTTATTTAACTTTCAAAAGTTAATCAATGTCATTTATGACATTAACAAAAGAAAAAAGGAAAATGATCAACTAAATTTTTAAATAAAATCACTTGCTAAATTTTAGTACTTATTTCATGATAGGAATGGATGTAGATTAAGAATAGAAGGGAATTTCTTCATTCTGATAAAGGGTAGCTACAAAAAGTTTTAGAATATATCATATTAAATGATGAAATTAAAGTCTTCCTGGTAGGAAGAACAAGAGAATGATGCCCTTTATCACCATTTTTATGTGGTTTTGTGCTAGAGGTACTATATGATGCAATAATGCAACCTAAAGAGAAAAAATATTGACAATACACTTATCTGATGAAGGGTATATCTGTATAATATAGAAATAAGTTCTACAACTCAGTAAGCAATGAAAAATGAACAAACTCTTAAATAGGAATTTCACAAAGATTTTTAAATGGCCAATAAAGATGTGAAAATACATCTGGCTCTCTTAACCATCAGGGAGATGTATATTAATTTCATGGTGGGAAATCACTACTTTCCTTTCAGAATGTCTTTAAACATACAATACAATACAATACAATACAATACAATACAATACAATACAATACAATAGTTGGTGAGAAAGTTATAGAAGTGTAGCTCTTCTAGGTTGCTGACAGCAGCATAATGGATACAAATATGGAAACCATTAGCTATATATGAGTTACCAATTACATAAATTTCACTTCTAGGTATGAAGCCAACAGAAATGTATATATATGTGCACCCAAAACATGTATTTTTACAGCAGTATCATTTATAATAGCTAAAAGGTGAGAAGAGCTCAAATGTCAACAAGAAAGGAACCAAGTGTCGCTCTGTGCTGCAGCATGGGTGAGTCTTATAAGCATTATATTACACAAAAAGAGCCAGAAGCATATGGGTATAGATTTTATTATCTCTTTTACATAAACTTAAAACATGAGCAAAACTAACCAAGGGAGGTGGAGTCTGGATGGTACTTAACTTTGAGGAGAATGGTTGGAACAATGATTGGGAAGGGTCATGAGGAAGACAAGACTGGAGTACTACCATGCTATTTCCTGAGTAGGGTGCAGGTTCTATGGGTAATTCATTTAGCAAAAACGTATTAAGTTAAACACTTATAATATATGCCCTTTCTGTTATATGCTACATTTAAATATTCTTATTCATCAAAAATAACTAATTTAAAAATATGTGGTAAAATAATTCCATTCACAATAAATACAAAACAATAAAATACGTATGAAGAAAGCTGCTGTTCTCATGTAAGATGTGTCTGGAAAAAACAATGAAATTATATTGAAGCATATAAAACAGGAATAAATAAAAGAAATAGTGGACCGATCCATAGTTTTCCTACATGAGAAGAACAGAATTGTTAACATATTAATGTTCTCACATAAAGCAAGACCTTCCAAACATTATTTTCATGAAGCTGTCTTGTTCATTCCCAGATCCATAGTAAAAGAAAATGCTCATAAATGACAATTTTTTTTTCTCAAAATGAGAACAATAAGTACAGGCTTGCTTTACCATTCATTAAAACGTATAATTACAGGGGTGCCTGGATGGGTCAGTCGGCTGAGCATCGAAGTCTTGATTTTGGCTCAGGTCATGATCTCAGGGTCTTTGAGACTGAGCCCTGCAGCCTTCTTTGGGCTCTGTGCTGAGCGTGGAGACTGCTTAGGATTCTTTGTCCCTCTGTCCCCTACCCCCTGACTTGTGCTTTTTTTCTCTCTTAAAAAATGTTTTAAAAAGTTTTAAAATGTATAATTACATTTAAGGTAGTAAATATAATATTTGTACACCAATAGTCAAATAAATTAATGGAAAGGAATAATTTCTTAAGGGAAATAGATATGAAGAAGTTTATAATAAGATTCTGACTAATATATTCATTTGTGAAGTATTACATTAACCCTATTCCTTATATCACATACCAAAAAAATTCAAAATGAATTAAAAAACTATATGCAGAAGCTAAATAGAGAAAGTGTGTAGAATGAAAGATACAAATGTAAAATGTGCAAGGACCTCTAAGAGTTGGCTTCTTTTTAAATGTAGCCTGGGGAGGCCTGGATGACTCTTGATTTCAGCTCAGGTCATGATCAAGGTCGTGTGTTCAAGCCCTGCATGGAGACTTTTGTCCTGGCCACTTGTCAACACAAGGCCAGAGCCTGCTTGAGATTCTCTCCCTTTTGCCCTCTGCCATTCCCTCATCTTCTCTAAAACAAACAAACAAACAAAGAAACAAACAAAAATCTAGTCTCATCCTCCTCACAATCTCCATTCTTCCATATTTACCCATTTTTTTCAGTTCCTTAAAAATTTTCCTTAACATATATACCTTTGTTTTGTTTTCTTTCCTCACTCCCTACAATTCCTAACTGCTGCTTATCCCTTAAACCTCCATTTCTAAATGATTTCCATTGGTTAGCTTTTTTTTCTGGCATCTGGAAGTGAAGAAAACATCCTCCTTAGCAATGTTCTAAAACAACACACGTTTAACTATTTCCGTTTTTACTTCTGCTGTCTTTTGTCTATTTTGTTTTTGCAGAAGACTCCATGACTTTCATACTCTTGTTTTTCCTAGCATATTTCTATTTTCTCACTTATAATATCACAATACCATTGTTTAATTAGTATTCATAAAGTGCCTTTTTTTTTGTTAAGATATACTAGGTAATTTTTAGTCAGGTCTCTACACCCTGCCAAGCATTTTCTAATGTAGTATTTTTTGGAATTAATTAGTAAATTTTCTGTTCAAAATTGCCTTAGAAGAGAGGCAAATGAAAATAGTTCTCTATGTTTAATTATAGTTTTCTGTCAGGGTGTAGACTTCAGTTGTTAGCATGCATTGAGCATCTTATATTAACTTCTATGAGTTATGTTTTCCCTACCAAATTTAAGGCTCATATTTTCTGCAGAGCAAGAACTCATGACTTACATTTTTATTACTATTTAATTTTGTGGTTCTCATTTTATCTGGAACTGAGTTTCTTTATCTTCAGGAGAAAGGGTTGGGGCTTTATCATATTTGTAGTGCCTTATCATAGCTAGAATTCTAGAATTGTTTGCATATAAGAGAAAATATATATTTCGCAGTAGGGACTTTAAACCTAATTGAGAATACAGATTCTATATGCATGTGTTTGATTCCACCACGTGAATTATGTTATCGCTTAAAAAGTCTTAGTTTTTCTTGATCCATGGTGAAAAAATATCATAAATATGTATAAGCTATCTATAAGAAATGCAGGAATTGCCCAACAAGACCAGTAGATGTCAGGAAATGGTAAGCCTATGATACATGCCATGGTTAATCTCTTGAAGGTGTTCCATCCAGGATACATATAAAGTTGGTTCTAACTGTGAATCAGGGAAAATAAAAGAGATCGGAGAACCAAGTATTTGTAGTAGTAGGGCTGATTCTCTTATTCAGTCAAATTAAAGCTTAAACATCATTTTAATTGCATAATTTCCTCAGTTATTTCATGCAAATGAAATCATCTCTATCACTTTACTTATGACGATGTTTAATAAATTAGCCATGTAGTGCCTTGATAAAAATGATGTTCATTAGGAAATAAGTCACAAAGTTATTGTATGAAAAATATTTTTGTAAGTGAACAAAATGAATAGAAATAGACCTATGAGGCAGAGTACATTTGTTCTTTATTTATACAGAATTTCATATATGTAACTATTGTTACTAATCTCAAGAGATAAACTGAGGCCACTATAGTGGCTTTTCATTTTTTCTGTCCTGTAGCAAGAACTGTCGAGGTTTGGGATTTGCCAATATAAAGCATCATTGCCTCTGTCCACCTCCAAATGATATATGACACCAGGCTGCAATGTAGCATGGTATGGCTGCTCATAGGGACCTCTCAAATTCAGAGTTCAGACACATCTCTGAGAGCAGCACATGGCATCCTCGTCCCCTCAGATAATATTCAATCAGCAGGGCCAGATTCTGCATCATTTTAGCAGTTATTTGATACAAATTTCACTGAAATTCTAAACCATGTATATGATCATCAGTATTGCTTTGGTTTAAATATAAATCTCATGACCTCAGGCATCATCAGTGGCCTTTACAGCTTCTGGATACTGCTGCTACCTCATTCTACTTGCTTCTCTGCCACAAAAGGCTTCAGTGAGCAGATGTGCATGCTCCCACTGTTTCCACTCTTTTTTCCCCCTGGGATTTCTCCCCCTCTGTGGTTTGTAGCCAGGGGTGTTGTGATCAGTGTGTAACCACTGGCTCTCTGAGATGGGTGGGGGAAAGCTCTGATCTGTAGCATTCATTAGTTTACATGGTGTGACTATTTCCACCATGTCCAATTTCCAGTTATCAATGTGATATCACAAAAGGAGGAGTTGGGGAGAGATGCACATAATTGGCTAGGAAAGCTCACATATGCTGCTCCAGCACCTAACTGCTTTTAGCTGTTTCTTTTTCCTCTTCTCGTCTCTTCTCTCCTCTCCTCCCCTTTTCTCTTTTCTTTTTTCTTTTCTTTTCTTTTTTTCTCTAATGCTTACATTCTCCTTCTTCACCCTATTAAAAACTATTCATCATCTTTGTTAATAAAAAATAGGCCAGTTCTTTCTGATTATAGTTTTCCTACTCCTGTCGTTCTCCATTATTTTGCTCCTCATTCTCCTCCTCCATCTCTCCTCTGTTCTTCTCACACGTTTCCTATTTTTAGAATTTTGGGGGTCAGAGAAAATTTACATAGCATTACTCATTATCTCGTTTGAGAACATACATTCTTGCTGCACCCTGTTTAAAAGCACAGTGCATCGCTCCCAATAGTCCATCCTTAGCACACCTCCACACATGAACTTGAAGGAAACATGTAGATTAGAATGTACCACCTTGGGGTCTCCACTATATTTAAATAGAAGGCATGTTGCTCAGTCATTTCACCTTGTGGATATGAAAGAGGCAATCTCCATTACAGACAAACAGTGATGCAGCCATGCTCAAAGTCATTTGAATAATTATATTTTACTGTCCTTTTCCTTTTTGCAGCTTTCTCTGCTGTCTGTATAAGTTTACCAGAAGTTGGGGCAAGGGAAGAGTGAGGAAAATATCTGTGGGGCAGGTCTATAGTTGATTTATTTGCTTATTTTATTTTTCCCCTTAATTTCAGATACTTCAGGCTTAGAGAGCCTTAGTGCACCAAACTCACTCACTCACTCACTCACTCACTCACTCACTCACTCACTCACTCATCTGTAATGCTTTATTCCCTATGATCTAATCAGTGGCAGCTTCATAAAGTCATGATCACAATTTGATTTTATTATACCCAATTAAAAGGTATGTATATTGCTCATAC
Source organism: Hyaena hyaena (assembly GCF_003009895.1). Taxonomy (NCBI): domain Eukaryota; kingdom Metazoa; phylum Chordata; class Mammalia; order Carnivora; family Hyaenidae; genus Hyaena; species Hyaena hyaena. The sequence goes on from NW_024081370.1 coordinate 562,170, forward strand.
CGTGTTTTCTTTGGTCTATTCACTTTGAATTATACTGGTGCCAGCATTTCTCACTTCAGACATACCAATACAAATCAATAATTCGAAATATATGAAAAAAGGGTCACTGTTTCATAGTTAGTCCCTGAGTCTAAGATTTGTAAACACTGAGTCAGAATTTTAGTCTGTGGTTTTATTACTTGATTGTACTTTTTTCTGTGCAGAAATCTCTTCAATTTGATCGTGTTTTTATATACTATATACATTTGTGAAAAATTTATCTCCTCCTCCCTTATACCTTGCTTATACCTAGGTTTATCTTTCCAAACTGGATACTGAGTCCCAAATTTACTCATTTCTATATCATTCAATGAGCATTTGTGTTCTTTTACAAGTTGTTACATCTTGAAAAGCTCTTCAGTTAGTGCTCCTGGTACAGAAGCCTAAGGATTCAACCACTCCTTTGTTCAATTCTGACAGCCAATGTGTAGACTTGTGATATGGGTGTAGCAATTACATGCTCCTACCTAGGATTTTGAAACTTGAGAGTCTGGTGCAAATCTGTAGGGAAATGATGAAATTAGTCATTGCAGTGATGGTTTTGAGGTTTCAGTGATAGTGGTGTTGATTATTTCCTGCCCAAATTCTGACCCTGGTTCCCTACTCTTGGCACAGATCTTTAAGTCCTCTGATGTCATAACCAATTCGTTTTATTCTTTCAGTAGCCAAAGGAGGTTTCTCTTGCATGTAACCAAGTACTCTGATTAATAATACCTCAGTTATTATTACTGTAATTTTTTTTTATTTCTGAGACAGAGACAGCATGAGCAGCGGAGGGGCAGAAAGAGAGTGAGACACAGAATCTGAAGCAGGCTCCAGGCTCTGAGCTAGCTGTCAGCATAGAGCCTGACATGGTGCTCAAACCCACAAGCCATGGGATCATGACCTGAGCCCATGACCTGAGTCAGATGCTTAACCGACTGAGCCACCCAGGTGCCCCTAGTGTGCATTCTTAAGTTGTTCATGGTTTAAAAAACTCCAAATTATATTCTTTAAGAAGTTAATTTTCCAAATTAAATATTAGTATGTATTTGTAATAGTAAATTAAAATTGGCAACTATATACGCTAGTGAACTTTTCAACATCCATTATGGCCAAGAATTGATTAGATGATTCCACCACATGGGGCTGTTGGAGATTGCTTGAATGAATGGCTGTAATTATTTTACCCTTTGTGTTTCCCTGTCCTTTGACATGTAGCTTTGTAATGCTTTCTCACTCTAATTCTGAGCTTGCTTTGACCAATGAATGTCAGAAATATGATATATAAGTGTGTTCTCTCTTTTTCCTCATGAGGACATGAATATGCTAGCTGGCTGGGGGATAAAACACACATAATAATGCTAAGACCTGTTTACCTCAGCAGAACCATTCTAGACCAGCTAGGTCACAACTGAATTAGACTTATGAGTGAATCTAGTTAACACATGAATGAACAGCGCAGTCAGGTCCAAACTAGATCACTGAATTACAGGTCTCTTAGTTGAATGATTGCTTGCTTTTTGAACCACTGCTTTAGGGATGGTTGGTTATATAACATTCTTGGAGCATTAGAAAAGCTGATATATGGAGGATATAAAAGAATTATAATCTCAGGGATAGAAGGGTATTGGGATGAGGATTTCTTTGAAGAAAACTATGCTATGTGACCCAACTCATTCTGCTCAAAGTGGTGGTAAAGATGGGCTTTCTCCTTACCTCAAACCTACAGAAAGAGGTTTAATAATAATAATTATTTAAATTTAATAGATAGCCTCTCAATTTTATGAACACACAAGTGGTCTGGAATCTTATGCTTGGGAATTTACATAATAGAGGCTATGTCTCTTGCTCTATGGTATGAAGGCAAAGGAATAAGGAATTAGAGACTAGATATATTTTCACTGTTAGCAGAAAAGAAGGTGTGTTTCCCTGACTCAATGTATACTATCTCAGAGTTATTTTGTGCACTCTCCAAGAGGGTCATCTGGAAAGGTGATGAGACCCATCTGAAGAGAATCTGGAGTACACTCCTCAAAACAGGGTTAGTAATAAGAGTGTCAGTGAAAGGAAAATAGATTGCACTTGTCTTCGAAGTACCATTGAATGTTTCAGTGGAAGATTCTGTAGAATACTTAACAAAACTCAAGAGAAAGAAAAAAATCTGTAAACATCTGCCAGACCACAATGCTATTTTAGTACAATATATTTAAGTTAAAACTTTGCTACACCTCCCCTTTCCATTTTTCCTTTCTCAGCTGTAATCTGGGAGTGGGAGCCAGATGGGGAAGATCCTATCCTATGCAGGTGGCATGCAGTTTGCCTGTAGGTGGTTGGGCCTGGAGAAGTGGGAGGTGGTGGACAGTGGGGGAATCTTAGCTGTGGATGAAGATTGAAGAGTTGATGAATATAGTTGACTATATATCCTAATTTCTGAGTGTGTGGGAGGTAAGTTTTGCTACTTAAAAATCCATAAATCTTTGTATTAGCTAGAAAAAATAAAACAATCATGAGATTGCCAGAGTTTTCATCCACTGTTAGGAGGGAAATCTCATCCACCCTTATATGAATACATTTTAAAGAGAGAGTAGAAGACAAAAATAAGAATTCTTTCTATTATGACATTACAAAATTTGTTTGTTGAATATTCCAGTTTCATATGCAACAAGGAGATCATTTCAAAAAAATTAATATACAAAATAGTATTCTAGAGCGATACTAAATTTCTTTTCGTTTCAAGTTCAGAAAGAATATTAAGATCTTATAATTCCTTAGGGTCTTCATTGCTCACACACTCACCATATATCTTTGAATTTCTATTATGTACCTGGCACTGTATTAAATTGTTAGAGTACCCTGGAGAATAAGATATGTATTGTCTCTACTGAAATACAGATGATGTCTATTGAAGAGATTGGCAGTAAATAGGTACTCACACAAATAATAATTAGTGATGAAAAAGGCAAAGAAGCACTTACTATATCTGCATGATTCTTATGTACCTATGAAAAGGGTCCCTAGCATCACACCGTTTACTGGATAGTAAATTATGAGAGAATGATATTTTATATAAAGAGGTAATGATATTTTAAAAATTAGAAAGTGATAGGTGCTATACAGCAAAGATAAGATCCTATGACAATTCAGAACAAGGAAAGATTGATGGTGGTTACTCAGAGAAACCAATGGTAATAATGGCATTTCAGCTGGACCTTGAAAGATAGTGGGATTTTGGCTTATAGAAATCATGTGTCAGTCAGAAGATGCAGTCTAGATAGAACAAACCAATGGCAGAAACAGGCAATAGTTCAGTCTGACAAAAGCCCTACACCTTCCATCCCTCTGAATGAGAAATTGAGTTTAAAGATAATTGGTATTCATTTTCTCTAGTTCTTTTTGTTTAGCTTTTTAATGTAATTCACGTTTTTTCCCTTTTCAAGCTAATTTATTACAGCAAATGTACACAGTAGTAAAGAAATGACATGTTATCATTACTGGCCAGAGAATACCTTTATATTTTGAATACTAGCTTAACCCTTACTTTCCCAAGGAAAGGCCATCTTAATGACAGCCACACATGATTTTTCACTAAGGAAAACATGATGACTATGTCTAGGATATCTCCTTCACTGAACACGGTGCAGAGAATATGATGAGACAAATGAGCAAAAGTGTTTAGCTTAAAAATTAGTTTATTTTATCCTCAGACTATAATCATGTTGACACCTTTTAAGGTTAGTCGTTTCCTGTCCCAAAGAAACCATATATGTATGTATATGGCGAGACACATGGGGTTCCAACTCCTCCATTTATCCCCACACCCCTACTATTCCTCCTTCCCCCAGAATTGGAGCATGTGTGCATATACCCACAAACAGGCACATTTCTACCACAGAAAATGAATTTTTTATTAATATCTGGCCAACATGGCTTCAATATAGGATTTTATTCCACAAAATACTTTCTGCTTTAAAAAATGTTTAAAAGCTACTAATCTAGTCTCAGCCTCTTACTTAAAAATTTTTTTTTTTATGTTTTATTTATTTCTAGGAGAGAGAGAGAGAGACAGCATGAGCAGGGGAGGGTCAGAGAGAGAGGGAGTCACAGACTGAAACAGGCTCCAGGCTCTGAGCTGGCAGTCAGCACAGAGCCCGACGCGGGGCTCGAACCCACGAACCGCGAGATCACGACCTAAGCGAAAGTCGGACGCTTAACCGACTAAGCCACCCAGGCGCCCCTAGTCTCAGCCTCTTACTTTATAGACTATAACATTGAATTATTCATTATTCATTGAAAATCATTCATTATTCACTTATTCATTTATCCATCCATTTATCTATTCATTCCTTCATAGACTATATACTCAGCACCGTGCAGAACACTGGATGTACAGTGGAGAACAGCACCAGAATGGTCCCTGTTCTCCAGAAACTTATAGAATAATGGATTAGGGAGACATTAAGCAAGTGATCTCACTAATCAATGTGATTATGAACATAGATAGCTATTCTGATGGACAGCAAAACAGTCCATTAGAAACTAATCAAAGCAGCTATCTTTGAATGGGGCTGTACAGCTTCCTTGAGGAAATGATGTGTGAGCTGAGACCTTCAGGATGCTGTGAGAGACTGCCGCTCTCTCTCTCGCTGGCCTCAATCTCTCTTCACTGTTGTTTGGAAAAGTAGAAAATGGGGGAAAATATGGGTCTCACATGGGGAGTGTACCTTTTCCCCCAAATAAGAGTCCTATTATAGCTAGACCAGGATGAATGGACTTAAGCACCTGGCTGTAGCTGGTTCTCATGGTGCTCTTCAGGAGACTAAGTCCTTCTCTACAAGGTTAGAAAGCAGAGAATAAATCTTGATCTAGTTGATCCCTTCCTGTATCTCAGACCACAAAGCACAAGAGCACAAGAGAAAGTAAAGACAATTCTCCCACTTGAAGTTGCTGTGGAAACATACAGGAGGCCAGAATATTCATGGCAGCCTGAGTGTGTAGTCAGACTAGTTTACATCCAAAGTATAGGCTAAATATTGTCTTTGCTGGACATTAGCACCATTGGCAGTCATGATTAAAACCTGTGATGGTGGTGGGTGTGTTGGAAGAAATAGCTAAGAGAGTTAAAAGTAGAAGCTTCCTGGAAACAGTACTGACATTGGTGCGGGGTGATAAAGTGATAGGATAGGAGGGGTAGTGGTTTTGCATTCCTTTTAGCAATATTTGCTTTAAAACTATGCACATAAATGTCTTCTGATAAATTTTAAAAGTTAAAAAACAAGAAAAGAGACATATGTTGATAAATAGGGAGAACAAAAAAGTTTTTGGAGGCACTAAAAAGGAGGCATTAAAGACTAATAGCCTGGAAAAAACCCCATAAATGATCACAAGATTAGGGACTTGATCTATATCTATAATGTATATACCTATAATGTCTGTACATACCAGAAATACCTTAAATTTGTTTGGAATACTTGTTTCTTTCCAAGTACCACCTTTGGGATATTACAAATAGATTTCACATGAGATTTCTTTTAGTGCCACTGACCCCTACTTTATTAATAAATGTAACCTGTGAGGAGAAATGCCAACTCAAAACAGGCAAGCACTCACATTCTCTCTTGTCTCTTCAGAAACAAGCATTCAGCTCTAGGTGTCTTATTTTCTCTTCATGGATACCCTAGAGGCGCACATTTCCACCGGTCAGAGGTTGCCCAGGGTAATGTACTGAGAAAAAAGAGCTCACTCTGACAGATTTATCATTTGGCTGCAAAAGGTACTCATTCCTCTGGACTTTAAAACCTGTTGAGCTAGTATTATCCAAGCTGTGTAGGCCACAGCTGTGAGCAATCATATGAGAGTGACCTCAGTTCTGTCATGGGTCATTACCTGGAAACATTGAGAACAACCAATTTTTAGGACTAAACATGTTGTATACCTGGCCATCACATCTACGCTTTGAAAGAAAGAGATAGACTTTTGGCCTGGGTAGTGACCTTGTGACCAAAATCCTGGCTCTGGTTTGTCTTTTGTTTCTGACGAGCACCCAGTGAAATACTAATCTTATTTTTGATCACAGCCATTGAGACACAGTAAAGAGACAGACATTGGAGATCAGTTCAATCTTCCTTCAACCTTAATCAACCAACTCTCTTTGATTAAATCATTGTGACTTCTCTGGGTCATAGCTTTGAGATGGGAGATCAAGCAAAAAACTTGATGTGTTTTTTAAACATAAAGCTTCAGGAAGTGAAGAGTAAGAACTATGAGGGGAAATCTGGGTTTCTTTTTATTCCACTTCATTCAGTTTATTCTACTTTAATTGACCCTCTTGACTTTCAAGGTTTGTGGCATCTTCGAACTGTCACTGAAAGAAATGATGGAAGAAACCACTGGAAGAAATACCAGATGACAAAATTGTAAAGTCAAAACACCTTTGAAATTGGATTTTTTTTGTTGGACGTTTTTATAAATAAATAAATAGATAAATGATAGATAAATAAATATATATATAAATAAATAAATAAGTCATGCACAGTAGTAGTAGCAAAGAATAGAAGACAACAGAAAAATAAAAAGGAGCGTTAAGAGAGTGATTTAGAAAATGCATGTTGTCTTTCTTGCTCACACACTTATTAGTAAGCAAAAATTTCCTGAACATTTGAGAGAGAAAAGAATACCACACCACACTGTCATTTCATCTGGCCCAGTTACTCATATACTAATTCTCTAAGTATTTGAGTAGTTTCATGTGCCAAGCATGAAACTAGAGATACAAAATGTATAAGACATGTGCCTTGCTTTCTAAGACCTAACAACTTATACCCAGTAAGTCATCACTTCTATAGGGAGTTTAGACCAGTGTTCTATTGGGAAAACTTTTCAGTCCATTTTTGTTTCCCTGGCAAATAAAACATACCATGTCGTATTCTCCACAGATATATTGATCGTCCACTATTTGCCAAGCACTAAGTCAGGGATTAAGGAAACACTAATGTGTTAACAGGACTCTTTCCTTCATATGAGTTACCAAGTCTGCCTATTGAGGTTTTTGAACTCGCTCTTCTGTGAGGAGCCACATCTTTATTCAAAACTACTTTGACCATTACTGGGGTCTCAAGAATGTTATTCCTGGATCAGTTGACTTAAACTATACTATTATACCTTCTTATGAAGGAGAAAGTGTTCCTGATTAAAGTGTAATGTGTAATCACAGAACCATTAGTTTAAATCTCTCTTCTTGCAAAACTTTTTCAAGCTTCACTAAAAGTAACAAAATACGTTGCTGAGTTACATCTTTTTTCCAATAATCATGGGTCAGTGTGCACTGGAATAACAGATAATTAGCATGTTATGTTATTGAAATTTTACTGTACATCTGCTATTTATTTGTAACCAAACACTGTGCTGGGCACTCAGAATATGAAGAGAGCTAATTGGCACTCCCTGGTCTCAAGGAGTCTATTAGGAGAGATGAAGAAGTAAATGAAGTGCCTGGGTAATGAGTTCTCGTGAAAATGGAAAAATTTCTTTGGAAACTGTCATAACCATGCTATTTGTGACTCAGGTTTACCCACTAGTTGTGTTGGTAGTAGTATCAGTCCAATGTTTCCATATCTAGAAAAGTTCTTACCGTTTAAGCCACTTCCCCCTTGTAGCTGCAAAATACACACCTTTCCACCTGCTTATACAGATTTTCAACATAGTGAATTTTCTGTTCAAAACGGCCTTGGTTTGTAATAGACAAAAATGTACATGTCTCTGAAGCTACTTAAACTTAAAAAAATGCAATGCTGTTTCATTACAAGTCTGCTGTGCATTTTACTTCTGCTGTTCCCTGGCGTACAGTAATATTCACCTTGTTTTCTTTTAGAACACCCTTGACATGTCACATTATTGTTCCTTCCTGTATGTCAAGAGATGCCATTTCTCATTCTTCAGTGTCTTGTTTCTCTTGAGTAAGGACAACTAGATTCTTTGTGTCTTTCAAATTTATATGATTCTAACAATACGCATTTTGCTTTTGTCATTTTTGATTAGGTTTTTGCAAACAACAGGAGAAGCAGTTTGATGTTTTAGGCACATAGTAACACTCGGTTGCATGGGTTTGAGTTAAAATTGTGTTCTCTCTCCTTTCAGAATGGTGCTCCTTTTGGCAGTCACCAAGAATATGTGAAGAAAAGATGCTGGGCAGTCCTGTCACTGACCGGCTCTTTGAATGACTCGAAATGAAAAGTGACAGTTCACTCTCTTTACTGTCTGGAGTAGCTGGGTCACTAGTGATGCCAAGTCCCCCTTTGAGGAAATTGAAGTTCTTCTCAGGCATCATTCCTGCTCTTTTTCAGCATTGCTATAAAAAATGCTTATATGTTAAATTATATATATATACATATATAGAAAACATAAGTTATATATAACATAACATATATAACTTAACATATAATTTATTATATAATATATACATATGTACAAATAATTCCTAAGAAGCACAATCACTAGCAACCCCTAAAGAACAAGAAGAGCTTCTATGTATGCTCATTCATCAATGTCTATTTATCTGTGTTTCTCTCCATATATCAATATATGTATTTGCATCTTTTTCTCAAATGTTTTCAGTACTTTGACTTAATCAGATATTATTATAATATAAATATCATATAGAACGATAACAATCTCTAATTAAAAACTGAATATATTTCTCTGATATATACATACACATATATAAGAATTTAGTAGGTTTTGGTTTTAATCTAGAGACCTGCTGTGCAGCATTGTGCCTATAGTTAACAATATTGTATTGCACACTTAAAATCTGTTAAGAGGATGGATCTCGTGTGAAGTGTTCCTACCACAATAAAATAAAGAGCAAAAGGAAAAAGAAAATCATACATAAAAATCATGTAGTCATAAGGCCCCTGTGTGGCTCAGTTGGTTAAGCATCTGACTCTTAATTTTGGCTCAGGTCATGATCTTGTGGTTCGTGAGTTCAAACCACTTGTTGGGCTTCATGCTGGCAGTGAGGATCGTGCTTGGGAATCTCTCTCTCCCTTTCTCTCTGCCCCTTCCCTGCTCATTTACACATACTCTTCTCTCTCAAAATAAATAAATAAACATTTAAAAAACATGTAGTTAGGAATTATTGTAATGTAAACATTAGGGCAATGTATTTATTAGCCAGGATATTAAATTTTCACATTTCCAGCTTTTGTTTTGTGGGGTTCGTTATATCCCTATGTGACTTAAGGTCTGATTCCTGGACATTCTGTAGTACAGACTATTAGTCCATTTGTTCTCTTTGGTATCACAAGACTGACTCAAGTCCTGACTAGCCTGATTAAAAGGATGAAGTGACTTACAAGTATTGTCAATACAACATGTCTCACAGGAAAGCAATGTTGCTCCTGCTCAACGGAATTGTGCCTCTTCAGCTGTGACTCTTTTTTTGTCTCATAGGTCATTAGCCTCAGTTTACTGACTGCCCAGCCCACATCCATCACTTGCAGAGGCCATGACCGCCAATGCCTTTTACTACCGGCTCTGGTAATGAAGGTTGAGTTGGATTATTTTACAGATTCCTGCATTGGTCCTTGCTCCTCCATATGGCTCCTTACATTAATCTGCCTTGAATTTCTGGGCCATGAATTTTGGCTAGTATCATACTGTGTCTGCAAGCCGAGCTCTGACTGGTCATCTTCAGTCCAGTATCCTCTTCATCCACATTTGCTAAACCATCTTCAAAGTCATTGTGATGACCTGCAAACCCAGTTTCTCCCTTCCTCCTGTTACTTTCTCCTCTCCTACTTCTCCACGCACAGCCTCTACTGGAAAAACCTAGTCCACTTCCCTTGTTAGGGTTGAGACCAGGTGCTGAAGATCTGATATTTTAAAATTATTATTCTGAAGATTATTTCTTAGAACTTTCATTGTCTTCAGAGCAGAAGTTACATACTGTGATTATAGACAGGAAAGTCTTTAGGAAACATCTTTTAAAAAATAAAGTACCATTTTAGTGACTATATTTCATTTAGGCTGTATTTATATTTTGGACTTTATCTGAACATTCTAGAGTAGGGATAGCTTCTAGATTGGGGTTGGACTTACAGTCTAGATATTAGCTGTATGTCCATTGGATTCTCATTCTAGTGTTGATTTCTTTTCTGGTTTCAGGGGGCATTGGAGTTCATATAACAGCAATTAGGTAAATATGGGTCAGAAGTAAAGGCTGGGAAAAGTGAAATAGAATAGCATTAATTGAAAAAGCAAGACTTGTTACTAATATTCAAAAAAACACATCTTCCAAACCAGATCAACATGTACATTTTTCCCCCTTTTGCTCATATAATGTGAGATTTTTTGGCTAAACCACCAAAAGCAATAATTTTGTTTCCTTTTAAATTTGATCTTCCTTGGGGTGCCTGAGTGGCTCAGTTGGTTAAGCATCCGACTCTTGATTTCCTCTCAGGTCATGATCTCATGGGTTTGTGAGATCTAGTCCCATGTCTGTCTGACAGCATAGAGCCTGCTTGGGTTTCTCTCTCTGTCTCTCTCTCTCTCTTTCTCAGGCCCTCCCCTGCACGTGCTTCTCTCTCTCAGAATAAATAAACTTAAAAAAATTTTGACCTTCCTCTTTATCATCCAAAATAACGATTTTATCCACCATGACTCATTTCTTTTCTTTGTCTTCCTCCCTCCCTCACTTCCTTCCTTCCTTCCTTCCTTTTCTCTTTCTTCCTTCTCCCTTTTTCACCCAACTTTATTGAAGTTTAATTTAAATACAACAAAATTCACTCATTCTAAGACACAGCTTGTTGAGTTTTGGCAATTGTAAACAGTAAACAGTGTTTACAAATGCAGTAACAGTCACATAGCTGTAATTGTAAACTGTAAACAGTCATGTAGCTACCACTACAATCAACATATAGAACATTTTTATTACCACAAAAAAAGGATTCCTTTGTTTTGTTTAGTTTGGTTTTGTCACACAATCCCCTTTCCCAACCCCTGGACTTAAGCAGCCACTTATCTGCTTTCTATTACTATAATTTTGTCTTTTATAGAGTTCATCTACATGTTATCATACATTACAGGTTTTTGTTTCTGGCTTATCATAGTACTTTAAGTATTGACCTACTTTGTTGCACATATTGATAGTATATTCCTTTCTAGGGCTAAGTTTTCATAGGATAGATACACCACAATTTGTTTATTGACTAATTGATATAAATTTGGTTATTTTAAGTTTTGGCTGTTTTAAACAAAGCCCTCATGAATATTTGCATATAAGTGGAGACTGCTTAAGAATATCTCTCCCTCTGTTCCTCCCCTGCTTGTGCACAGGCATGCACCCACGCTGTCTCTCTCACACTCTCTCAAAAATAAATTAATTAATAAAAATACAGAAATACATAACAGAAAACCCCCCACAATTATATTTGTAGCAGAACATTTTCTAACTTTCTAGAATGGAACGTTACCTTAAATTCCATTAGACACGTTTTTCGAATAACATTATTTGTGCACAATGTGATAAACAGGACTTACAATAACAAAAAAGTCTTTAGTGAAAAAATGTTTTAAGTGTGTACTTTATTTTAAAAAACTATTGCAAACATAGTTTGAATGTTTCAGTTAAAATGGTTATAAATCTATTGGCTTTTATTATTTAGGAAAATGTAAGGTCTATAAAACAAACAAGATTGAATGTTCAATACCTAAATAAATGTTTTTATTGAGTTAAAAATCAGAACATGACCTATATAATTCATCATTATTATTATCTATATTACTCAATGGGAAATATATTTTGTATTGTATAACGAATATTGCTAGCTTTTCCTGTAATTCTTTTAAATCTTTTGTTGCATCTCTCAATTGATTCAAGAAAGAAAAGATAGCATTTTTTAAACTTATTATACAACCTATTACCTGAATTTTTTTTACTCTTTAGTGTTGGTTCCTTAATTTAGGTTTTTGAGAGCTTAACTATGTTAGGCTCAGTGGAAGTTGCACAGGTGGCAGTAAAAAAGTAGTGTCTTCAAATAATTTATATGTGGTAAAATAATGTCAACATTCTCTACACATTAATAATCAAGTTTATTTCAGTTTCATTTTGTGTTTGCATTTTTTTTTACATTTTTTAAAACGTTTATTTATTTTTGATACAGAGAGAGACGGAGCGTGAGCAGAGGAGGGGCAGAGAGAGAGAGAGAGACGGAGACACAGAATCTGAAGCAGGCTCCAGGCTCTGAGCTGTCAGCACAGAACCAGATGCGGGACTCGAACTCACTGACTGCAAGATCGTGACCTGAGCCACCCAGGCGCCCCTGTTTTTGCATTTTTAATGCTTATAAAAACTCTATTTTTGAAAAACGTAATTTTATCCATTTTTAATTTTATTATTACTTTTAAATTTTATTTATTTTTTAAAAAATTTATATCCAAGTTAGCATTTAGTGCAACAATGACTTTAGGAGTAGATTCCTTAATGCCCTTTATCCAATTACTCCATACCCCCTCCCACAACCCCTCCAGTAATCCTATGTTTGTTCTCCATATTTAAGGGTCTCTTATGTTTTTGTCTCCCTCCTTGTTTTTATATCATTTTTGTTTCCCTTCCCTTATGTTCATCTGTTTTGTATCTTAAAGTCCTCATATGAGTGAAGTCATATGATATTTGTCTTTCTCTGACTGACTAATTTCACTAAGCATAATACCCTCCAGTTACATCCACATAGTAGCAAACGGTAAGATTTCATTATGTTGATTGCCGAGTAATACTCCATTGAATATATATATACCACTTCTTCTTTATCCATTTGTCCATCGATAGATATTTGGGCTTTTTCCATACTTTGGCTATTGTTGATAGTGCTGCTAAAAATATTGGAGTGTATGTGTCCCTTCAAAACAGCATACTCTATCCCTTGGATAAATACCTGCTGGTGCAATTGCTAGGTCATAGGGTAGTTCTATTTTTAATTTTTTGAGGAATCTCCATACTGTTTTCCAGAGTGGCTACACCAGTTTGCATTCCCACCAGCAGTGCAAAACAGATCTTCTTTCTCTGCATCCTAGCCAACATCTGTCGTAGACTGAATTGTTAATGTTAGCCATTCTGACAGGTATGAGGTGATATCTCAGTGTGGTTTTGATTTGTATTTCTCTATGATGAGTGATGTTGAACATTGTTTTATGTCTCTGTTGGTCACCTGGATGTTTTCTTTGGAGGAATGTCTCTTCATGTCTTTAGCCCATTTCTTCACTGGATTATTTGTTTTTTGGGTGTTGAATTTGATAAGTTCTTTATAGATATTGGATACTAACCCTTTATCTGATATGTCATTTGCAAATATCTTCTCCCATTCCGTCATTTGCCTTTCAGTTTTGCTGACTGTTTCCTTCTCTGTGCAGAAATTTTTATTTTGATGAGGTCCCAATCATTAATTTTTGCTTTTGTTTTCCTTGTCTCTGGAGACGTATTGAGTAAGAAGTTGTTGTGGCCGAGGTCAAAGAAGTTCTTGCCTGCTATCTCCTCCAGGATTTTGATGGCTTCTTGCCTTACATTTAGATCTATCATCCAGTTTGAGTTTATCTTTGTGTATGGTATAAAGAAATGGTCTAGGTTCATTTTTCTGCATGTTGCTGTCTAGTTTTCTCAACACCACTTGCTGAAGAGACTGTATTTATTCCATTGAATATTTGTTCCTGCTTTGTCAAAGATGAGTGGTCATACGTCTATGGGTCCATTTCTGAGTTCTCTATTCTGTTCCATTGCTCTGAGTGTCTGTTCTTGTGCCAGTAACATACTGTCTTGATGATTACAGCTTTGTAATACAGCTTGAAGTCTGGGATTGTGATGCCTCCTGCTTTGGTTTTCTTTTTTAAGATTGCTTTGGGTATTCGGGTTTTTTTTCCTGGTTCCATACAAATTTTAGGATTGTTTGTTCTAACTCTGAAGAATGCTGGTGTTGTTTTGATAGGGATTGCATTCAATATGTAGATTGCTTTGGGTAGTATTGAGATTTTAACAATATTTGTTCTTCCTATCCAGAAGCATGGAATGTTTTTCCATTTTTTGTGTGTGTCTTCAATTTCTTTCATAAGATTTCTATAGTTTTCAGTGTATAGATTTTTCACACCTTTGGTTATATTTATTCCTAGGTATTTTATGGGTTTTGGTGCAATTGTAAATGGTATCGGTTCCTTGATTTCTCTTCCTGTTGCATCAATGTTGGTGTATAAGAATGCAACCTATTTCTGTGCTTTAATTTTATACCCTGCCACTCTGCTTAATTCATGGATCAGTTCTAGTAGTTTTTTGGTGGAATATTTTAGGTTTTCCATATAGAGTATCATGTCATCTGCAAAGAGTGAATGTTTGATCTGGATGATCTGGATGCCTTTTATTTCTTTGTGTTGTCTGATTGCAGAGGCTAAGACTTCCAATACTATGTTGAGTAACAGTGGCAAGAGTGGACATCCTTGTCTTGTTCCTGACCTTAAGGGGAAAGCTCTCAGTTTTCCCCCATTGAGGATAATATTAGTGTTGGGTCTTTCATATATGGCTTTTATGATCTTGAGATATGATCCTTCTATCACCACTTTCTTAAGGGTTTTTATCAAGAAAGGATGCTGTATTTTGTCAAATTCTTTCTTTGCATCTATTGAGAGGATCATGTGGTGCTTGTCCTTTCTTTTATTGATGTGATGAATCACATTGATTATTTTGCAGATAGTGAACCAGCCCTGCATCCCTAGCATAAGTCCTAAAAAAGAATAACTTTTTAAATGTATTATTGGGTCCAAATGGCTAATATCTTAGGATTTTTCCATCCATGTTCATCAAGGAGATTGGTCTATAGTTCCCCTTTTTAGTGGAGTTGTGTCTGCTTTTAGAATCAAGGTAATGCTGGTTTTATAGAAAGAGTTTGGAAGTTTTCCCTCCATCTCTACTTTTTGGAACAGCTTCAAGAGAATACATGTTCACTCTTCTTTAAATGTTTAGTAGAATTCCCCTGGAAAGCCATCTAGCCCTGGACCCTTGCGTTTTGGGAGATTTTTAATTACTAATTTAATTTCATTACCGGTTATGGGTCTGTTCAAATTTTTTATTTCTTCCTTTCTCAGTTTTGATATTTATATGTTTCTAGGAATTTGTCCATTTCTTTCAGATTGCCCATCTTATTGGCGTATAATTGCTTATAATATTCTCTCATTATTTCTTTTATTTCTGCAGTATTGGTTGTGATCTCTCCTCTTTCATTCTTGAATTTATTTATTTGGGTCCTTTCCTTTTTCTTTTCGATCAAACTGGCGGGGTTTATCAATTTCATTCATTCTTTCAAAGATCCAGCTTCTGGTTTCATTGATCTGTCCTGCTGTTGTGAGGGTTTTTTGTTTGCTTGTTTGTTTGTTTGTTTTGTTTTTTTGGTTTTGATAGCACTGATTTCTGCTGCAATCTTTATTATTTTCTGTCTTCTGCTGGTTTGGGGTTTTATTTGCTGTCCTTTTTCATCTCTTTGAAGTGTAAGGTTAGGTTGTGTATCTGAGACTTTTCTTCCTTCTTTAGGAAGGCGTGGATTGCTATATACTCCCCTCTTATGACTGTCTTTGCTTTACAAATGTTTTGGCTTGTCATTCTTTCATTTTCATTGGCTTCCATGTACTTTTTAATTTCCTCTTTCACTTCTTGGTTGGCCCATTCATTATTTAGTAGGATGTTCTTTAGTCTGTAAGTATTTGTTATCGTTCCAAATTTTCTCTTGTGGTTGATTTTGAGTTCGACAGTATTGTGGTCTGAAAATATGCACAGTATGATCTCAGTCTTTTTGTACTTGTTGAGGGCTGATCTGTGTCCCAGTATGTGATCTATTCTGGAGAATATTCCATGTGCACTCGAGGATGTGTATTCTGCTGCTTTAAGATTAAATGTTCTGAATATATCTGTTAAGTCTATCCTGTCCAGTATATCATTCAAAGCCATTGATTACTTGTTGATTTTCTGTTTAGATGGTCTGTCTTTTGCTGTAAGTGGGGTGTTGAAGTCCCCTACTATTATGGTATTATTATCAATAAGTTTCTTTATGTTTGTGATTGATTGATTTATATATTTGGGTGATTCATATTTGGAGCATGAATGTTTACAATTGTTAGATCTTCATGGTGGATAGACCCCTTAATTATGATATAATGTCCTTCTTCAACTCTTGTTACAGTCTTTATTTTAAAGTCTAAATTGTCTGATATAAGTATGGCTACTCTGGCTTTCTTTTGGTGTCCATTAGCATGATAGATGGTTTTCCATCCCCTTACTTTCACTTTGAAGGTATCTTTAGGTTTAAAGTGGGTCTCTTGTAAACAGCATATAGATGGATCTTGTTTTCTTATCCATTCTGTTACCCTATGTCTGTTAATTGGAGCATTTAGTCCATTCCCATTTAGAGTGAGTACTGAAAGATATGAGTTTATTATGAGTTTATTACCATTATGTTTCTTGTAGAATTAGAGTTTCTGGTGGTGTTCTCTGGTCCTTTCTAGTCTTTGTTGCTTTTGGGTTTTTTTTTTTTTTCTTTTTTCCCATTGTTTCTCTCCTCAGAGAGTCCCACTTAGAGTTTCTTGCAGGGCTGGTTTAGGGTTACAAACTCCTTTAATTTTTGTTTGTCTAGGAAAGTTTTAATCTCTCCTTCTATTTTGGATGACAGCCTTGCTGGATAAAGAATTCTTGGGTGTATATTTTTCCAATTCAGCACATTGAATATATCTGGCCACTCCTTTCTGGCTTGCTAAGTTTCTGTGGATAGTCTCTGAGAAACTGGTCTATCTTCCTTTGTAGGTTAAGGACTTTTATCCCCCATGCTACTTACATGACTCTTTCCTTGCCTGAGTATTTTGTAAATTTGACTGTGACATGCCTTGTTGATGGTCAGTTTTTGTTGAATTCTGTGGGAGTCCCCTGCGCTCCTTGGATTTTGATGTCTGTGTCTTTCCCCAGGTTAGGAAAGTTTTTGCTATGATTTGCTCACATAACCCTTCTACTCCTTTTTCTCTCTTTTCATCTTATGAGACCCTATGATTCTGATGTTATTTCTTTTTAATGAGTCACTGATTTCTCTCATTCCTAAATCATGCTCTTTTACTTTAGTCTCCCTCTTTTTTTCTGCTTTATTATTCTCCATAAGTTTGTCCTCTATATTGCTGGTTCACTGCTCTTCATTATCCATCTTTGCCACCATGGCATCCATTCAGGATTGATAAATCCCTTTTATCTCTGTAGAGAGGGATTCTAATCTATTTTTGACCCCAGCTAGTATTCTTATTATCATGATTCTAAATTCTGGTTCAGACATCTTGCTTATATCTGTGTTGGTTAAGTCCCTGGCTGTCGTTTCTTCCTGTTCTTTCTTTTGGGGTGAATTCCTTTGTTTCACCATTTTGAAGGAAGAAAAGGAATTAATAAGGTAAAAAAAATTTTAATTAAAAAATCTAAAACAACACACATACACACACACACACAAAGTCAAATAAATGATGCTAGATCCTAGGTGTATTTAGGTCTGGTTATTGAAAGATGCTTGATTGATTAGAGAAAGAAAAAAAAGGAAATCATTTGAAAATTTGAGAAAATGATTACGGTGAAATAGAATAACTGGAAATAATGGAAGTAAAATAGAATTTGAAAAAATTACAAAAAGTAAGAAATTAGCAGAAAAAATAAAGAAAAATATTATTAATAAAAATTGAAAATAAAAATAAAATTTTCTTTTTCTGTATTCAAGTAAAGGAAACGAAAAGGAAAAAAAAGAAAATTGAATAGATAGACTAGCGAACAAATACGATTGATATTACACCGCTTTCCTTTAGCAGTCAAACTATGAAACACTTTACAGTCTGCAAACTAAGCAGGTGGAGAGATTTGTAGTGTTTATGAAGAGTGAGGTTGAACCAGTTGGACAGAGCTTAGTGTAATGGCTCCGTTCTCCACTAGATGACGCTGCTTAGATTACAAGGGTGGATCGTTGTGGTGCCTGTAGGTGTGTATGTGCGTGAGCGGGCGAGGTGAAAATGGCATCGCTCAGCTACCCAGAGTCTAGTATCTATCAGTACTCTGTGCTCTCCAGGACCAGGAATCGCGCACGCATCCTTTGTGTTGGGCTTCCATCCACTCCCTGCTTTTACACTGTGCATGGTTACAGCGTCAGGTTGCTAGGTGGCGCTTCCTTCCTGAGTTTTATCTCAGAAGCGGCTATGCTTCCCGACCCCTCACTTCTGAGGACTAGGGCTTTGACCCGCACAGATCCCCTGTGTGTGGGAGGGTCTCACTGAGCAATGGCCGAGTGCCAGCTGCACCCAGGAACATTCACAGGACTGTGCTCTGCTGCTGATGTCCAGAGACTGCGGCTGGGTACTAGCCCACCCCAGAAAAAGTTCACGTGATCTTGTAGCAGCAGCGTTTCAGGGATTATGAAAAACCACGCGTGGCCTGAGGACCTCCCAGACCCCCTCTGCTCCTGGGGATTCACCCTTCCCACCAGAGCACTGCCAGGTATGGAGCTGCAGAGTTTCAGACTCTATGCTTCGCCTGTTTATAGAGTCCCAATGGAGTTTAAACCCTCTCCTTTCTCTTTTCTCCCTTTTTAGTTCAGTTCCTGCAGCTATTTCCACTTTTCCACCTTCTCTCCAGCTGTTTTTACGGAGGTTGCTTTTCCTGTACCCTCCCGTCTCCGTCCTCTCTCCGCAAGCAAATATAGCTCCCTGCCCTCCGTGGCTTCACTCTCCCCCAGTTCGCCTCTCCGCATCGCGTACCTGCTGAGTTCTGCAGTTCAGGTTGTGCAGATTGTTGTGTTAATCCTCAAATCAGTTTTCTAGGTGTGCTGGATGGCTTAGTGTTGATCTGGCTGTATTTCATATACCCAGGACGGAAAAAAGACTTCCGTGCTGTTCCGCCATCTTGGCTCCTCCTGCTATCAATTTTTAAAGTGGTCAGCTTTATAAATTGTGATCTGTGGTTTATATCTTTTCATGAGCATATCTATAGCCCAATCATAAGCTATTTTATATTAATTATTTCCTGTTTTTTAATCTTTTGAATGCACAAATTTAGCTAAGTTCCAAAAATTCTCTAATTAATAAGAACACATATAAAACGCAATTTTTATAATTCTGCAATAGTCAGTGCAACATTTCCTGTCTAGTTGGCCTAATCTGGGGGTTACAGAATTCAATTCATCAACTTTGGGCATTGATTTCTATAGTACTGACAAGTAAGAATAACTATCATAAGCCAGTGTCATAATAACAGGTGCCATGTATTATAAAACTCCTTGAAAATAGTCTAAAATATGATTTCAATGATAGATACTTAAAGTCCAGTGTGGAGAAATTCAGTTTATGATATATTATAGTCAAGTTGGTTCTTAAAAGTGATGTAATAGTTTGCACAATTATGTGAGAAAGATAAGAAAAGTATTTTAAATTAATCCAGACTAAAATGAATGATCAGAACTTCTAGTTAACCTTTCAAATTCAGCACACAACTGTACAATTTGAGCTTCACTACCTTAATTGTTCGTAATGTTCTTGTTCACACACTCATTGATTTGGATCTGTAGCCAATGCAACTTGGACACATATTTAATGTCATGGGATGGTTTAATTCATGTTTTTTGAAGCTTTAAAGAAATTAGTAGAAGTTGCTTGTCAAGCTATATATACTAGTTTTCACCTCACATGATGTAATCAAATTACTTCAAAATCATGGGAATATTCCCAACCCAGTAAAAGGAGCAGTATGTGAGCCACTGACTATGAAACATGGTATATATAGTATACAATATATTTGTGTGTGTGTGTGTGTGTGTGTGTGTGTGTGTGTGTGTGGTGTTTGCATTTCCAGAACCTAGCTGAATACTTGACTCATAATAGACACTCAGTAAAACTCATAAACTTTTCATCAATATATTGCTGCCCTATTAAGTTATTACTGAGAAACTTCCCATGAACATATGTTGTGTCAGAAGTACACAGGTGGGTTTATGACACCTAGGAATATTCTAGAGCATTTCTTATTCTTTGGTAATCATTCCTTATTCCTTGGTTTTCTTCATCATGACATTCCTCTAACTGCTAAACTTGTCTGTCATTGCTTTAAGTTTGGCTGGCAAATTCATGGCAAGGGAGCAGTCTTTGGCCCTCCCAACCCCACAGCAGTCATTACTAATCAATCATAACACTATTTCTGACTGATCCCGTGGAATTCTCTAAAAATACAGTGTTCCAGGAGCTACTACCAATGGATTTGAGTTGGCATAGTTTTGAAACCTATTTGTCATTCTTGACTTAATTTAGAAGATTAAATTTCTGTGTAACATCAACACAGCAAAGAACCTTGTGCTTAATGACATAACTACTTGTTTATTAATGTTTTTGAAAATCTTTTAAATATGGGATGCGAATATTGTTATATTTTTCTGATAATGTTAAAGATGAGTCCTTAGGAAAGACAATAGTTTTTGCCCAGTTAAAGATAGTTCATAAGCGATAGAGGATTGTTATTTTTTAGCTATATATTTGCACCACTTTGTTTTTAAGACATGTAACATCTCTTGATAGTTTAAAAAGTATGTTTTATCTTGCTCATAGTTTGGAGTATAAAGAATATGAGCCTGTCCTGGTTGTATCGAGCAGATGTACCCAAATTCCGACCCTGTTGCAAATTGTGTGACTAACTGTAAGTTGTCTCCTTAAATTAATTAGCTGGAAGCTGATGACAGTAGTTACCTTGCCTCCAGTGAGGCAACCTTTCAGGCTAAAATTCTGGCAGATGTTGGCATGGTTAATAGCTGACTTGTTTTTCTGGTTCTATTTACCAGTTGTGAGAAATATTTGAATTCATTACTCTAAAAAGTTTCTCCCTAAGCAGCATCTAGGTTTTAAAATGACATTGACTTCAAGCAGGACTAAATGATTATGGTATTGTGCTTTCTCTTAAACACAGGTCAGGCAGGTGCCCTGGATGTCAGTTAGTGTGGATACAAGAGGCAGATCATTAAGTTTCCATAGTGCTACCTGTCTGTCTCTCCCAATTTAAAAACCAGAATATTTTTTTTCAAATTCTATAGATAGATGGCTGGTCACCTTATAGGTTAATCCAATCCTACCTGGAAAATAACTGTAAAGATTAATTCACCAGACATGTAGTTATCAGCAAGATGCTCAGCATACAAGAAATATATTATGAATGTAGCAATAGGGCAGTCTAAATGAAACATACAATCATGTACCCCATTTGGGGGTGGATTCACCATTAGTGTATTCAGTCACATATAAAAGACAACTCTAACACATGGCCCATCATGTCCATCTCCCAGGACAGCACAATGGAGGTTTTAGCAGCCAAACCTCGGCATGAAAATTGGGTGGTATTTGCTAGATTCCAGAAGGAATTCAACATTTCTTTATTTTGGATATGAGGAAAAATGCACTGAAAGCAAAAGAGTCAACCATAAGTAGAGGGCAGGAACATCTTACATGGTTTAGGAGCAAATACTCTCTTTGGCTGTCAGGTTCCTCTTGTCTATAACAGCTAATTACCTGGAAAAAATTAATTTTGATATATAGAAAGAAGGAATCGCCACAAATTTTATGGCTTTGGTTTAATTACAAAACCAACCTGGTAAACCCACTCACTACTGAAATGGTTTCCTGTATGTTGTTGCAGGTATTTGATCCAGGTTTTTTCTGTCTTCATTGTGAGCGATCATTTGGTTGATTGAAAATCAAGTCATAAATGGCAGATAAAATGTGCTCATTCTAAAGTTTGATTTGGAGGTTTTCATAATTTCTTGTGGTTGTCATATAATGCAAATTAGAATAGATTTAATACCACAACTTGCCTATTTCATAATAGATCCTTTTTACTCACTGTAGGTAAAATTTATACAATTTTTTTTCTTCACAATAGCTCATGCATAAGTCCTGGCAGACATTTTATTTTCTTATTTTTATAGTTACCTCATTTCCTACTGAACTAATATGTTGCTATGGCATCATATTCAATATATGAAGTAAACCTATTTTCCATTTTGAGCCTGTGCCAGTGGTACAATCATTTCTCCAGTTATTCGGGTTTGAAACTTTGGTCTTCCCCTGGTGATGATCTGTTGTCTCTCATCCTACTGTTCGCTCCTGCTCTAGATTTGAAGTAGCCTCCTTGTCTCATGCGTTTGTAACTATCTGGCATATGGCCCGTTTTCCAACTGGGTAACTCTTTGGGTGCCAGGAGCTTGACTGTGTTGCCTACCTTGCTATATCAAGGACAGACACAGTGCCTGGATCCCAAATATTTATCATTCAGTAAAAATTAAGTGAAGGAATAAATTGAAAATAGGTCATTATGAGATGGTGGTTGGACCCAAACCTGCATTCTCTTCTCCTACATTCAACTGCCCCCCAAATATTACTTAAAGTCTGATTTAATTTTGCCACTCAGTTTAGAAATTAAAAACTATGATTGTCATCTTGTGCTACATTAAATATAAATGTGTGTGTGTGTGTGTGTGTGTGTGTGTTGAATTGCCTGAGTGATGGGTCAAGAGGAGCAATTTTTGTTATTCATACTAAGCCCTTTTCAATCATGCAGGAGTTATGCAAGTGACACTTGCAGGTTGGAGGCTAGTTGTTAGAGGACCTACCCCCATGTGATTAGAAGATAAGAACTTTCAGCCCTACCCTTCCGCCTCTGAGTAGGGGACTGACAGTGGATTGAGTTAATCACCAACAGTCCATGATTTAATCAAACACGCTCAAGTAATGGAAACTCTAATAAAACTCTAAATGCAGAGGTTTGGAGAGCTTCTGGGTTGGTGCATGTTGCCTCTATGATGTCTGAAAGGTAGTGTATACCAAAATCTACAGGGGCAGAAATTTGTGTGCTCAGGACCTTTCTAGAACTCAACTTATGTACCTCTTCATCTGGCAGTTTATTTTTATCCTTTGTAATATCCTTTATAATAAACTGGAAGTATTAAATAAAGTGTTTCCTTGAGCCATGACAGCAAATTGTCAAATGGAGGATTGGAGATGTGAGAACTCCTGACTTATAGCCAAGGTAGGCAGACATGTGGGTAACTTGGGAACCCACTACCTGCAGTTGGGATCTGAAGTGGGAGGTGGCTTGTAGGACTGAGCCCTTACCCTGTGGGATCTGGACCGAGTCCAGGTAGTTAGTGTCAGAATTATTTAATGTGCGGGGAAGGGCCACATTTGGTGTCAGAACTGTTGTGAGTACAGAAAGTTTTCTTTTAGAATCACACTTGATTGCCTTCCTTTTCTTTTCCTTTCACAGTGCTAGTTCAGGCTTTATATTTTATCTGTCACCTGTGTTAAGCTTTTCCTCAGTTAGGCTGCGAAGGGCCCACCTCATCCTCAGGCTTGTCTCTCATCATCCGTTCACGTTATGCTACTCTCTGAGGAACATAGTCCATTCCCAAACGCCTCATGATCATTTGTTAAATTATGCCTTTCTTTATGCTTTTCATCCTCCAGTCATCCTCTCCACTCTTTTAAATTGAAAATGTATGACTTAAGATCTGCCTAAAACATATTCTCCTCTGAGAAGTTTTCCCAGTTTCCCTTTGAACCACCCAATATAGGGTGCTGTTTCTCCTATGAACCAGGATTCATAGGTCCAGGAATCAAGGGGTGGAAATGCGGAGTGACACAACTCACTGTTACCCTTAGTAACACAGCAGCAAAACTTTCGCTTCCTGTTCCCGTGACTTTATGTTATTCTGGCCCGGAGTTCTTAGTTCCAGAGAGAGGAATGCTTCCACAAAGAGACACAATAATGCCATTGAACTGGAAGTTAAGACAGCCCGCTGGCCACTTGAGGCTCCTCATGCCTCTGAATCAAGAGGCATGGAAGGGGTTTATGGTGTTGGCTGGGGGGATAAGTCCTGACCACCAACGGGAAATGGATTGCTACTTTATAACAGAGGTAGGGAAGAGTATGTCTGGAACACAGGCAATCCCTTAGGGTGTCTCTTGGTATTACCATGCCTGTGTTTATGGCCAATGGAAAACGACAACAACCCAATCCAGGCAAGATTAGTCTGGAACTTGACATGGACAGACTAACCTTGCCTGGATTGGGTTATTGTCATTTTCCAGACAGCACTGCACTGTTCTTAAAGTTTTTTGCTCAGTATTGTAGTGTCCATCTTGGAGAAACTTTTTTTTTTTTTCATTTCACAACTCAGTAAAAACAACCAATATCAAGAAGGTAAGTTGCTTGCTAAAAGAAGAGATCTTCTTACTTGCAGGAGCCCTGCTTGTCCATGAAGGATTTCAGTATTTCATGAAAACCATCTTAAGCTAAATCTGAAATGGGACTGACATAACGTTATGCTTTTCTATGGGTCTTGTATATTTTTTAATTTTACATTAAAGAAATAATAATAATAAAAAGATTAGTAATTGTCCAGACCAATCGGGATTAAAAGTTTGGATGACCCCACTAGGTAAAGAATTATGACCAGTGGATGTGCTTGCTGAAGACTAGGGTTATACCGAATGGGTAGTAGAGGAATGCTGGCTACCACCACATGATCAGTTACAGAAACAAGGACTATAATTGTCATGAGTATTCCTTATTCTATTATGAGTACATTTGTGTGTATATACACATATTAAACAAATGTGTTTGTTTCCTTTCCTCCCTTAGTCTTTTATCATGAATATAAAATGTATTGATTTTATGTCAGTATTTATGTATTATTAATTTTGATTCATAGTACTAAAGTGCTAGGATATCAGGAAAAAAATAAATGTATTTTTTAAATGTTTATTTATTTTGAGAGAGAGAGTAAGCATACACGTGGAGGGAAGGGCAGAGAGACAGAGGAAGAGAGAATCCCAAGCAGGGTCCATACTACACTGATGTGCAGAGCCCAACACAGGGCTGGATCTCACAAACTGTGAGATCATGACCTGAGCCAAAAGAAAGAGTCATATAGTAAAACGACTGAGCCGTCCCGGTGCCCCAGGAGAAAAATAAATAGTATTCAAGGACTTCATGTCCTCTTCTGGAGAAGGAATTTGTGCCTTTTCAGTTGTACACAACTTAGTTGTGTTAAATTAGGTGGAATTATGACCTCATTATTGCCTTTATTGGGAGATTAAAGATAGTTGAAGGAAATGTGTATAAGTATTAAATTGAGAAAGGGAAGAGTTATGATGGTTAATTTTATGTGTCAACTTGACTGAGCCCAGATAGTTGTTAAAACATTACGTCTGGTGTTTCTGTAAGGGCTCTGGAAGAGATCAGCACTTGAGTTGGTGAACTGAGTGAAGCAAATGGCCACCACTAATGTGGGTAGGCAGCATCCTCTCCGTTGCATGCCCAAAACAGAACAAAAAGGCATAGGAAAGACAGATTCCTCCCCCTCCCCCCAACACACACACACACATACACTCTGCTTGAGCTGAGACATTTATCTTCTTCTGGTCTCAGACATTGGTACTTCTGTTTCTTGGGTTTTATGATTCAGAGCAGATTTACATCATCAGTGTACCATCAACCCCCTCTCATTCACTGAATCACACCACCAGCTTACTTGATTCTCCAGCTTGCAGAAGTAAATCACAGGACTCCTCGGACTCCTTAAGTACATGAGCCATTTCCTATAATAAATCTCTCTTTCTCTATGTATACATATGTGTATACATCTCCCTCTCTCTCATGTACACATAGGAATACATGTTAACAAATTCTGTTTATGTGTGTGTGTTATAAATTATATATATATGTATATATACATACATACATACAGAGAGAGAGAGAGATTTTACTTTTCTAGAAAATCCTAATACACCTTTACATTCTAATTTATGTTCCTTTTTCTTCCCCATGTTTCATATTACTTCACTATATTAATATTATAGCTCTTATGTTTTATTATAGTCAGTTGATTCTATGTCTCTCTTCCCATAGGATCTTCTACTCTGTGGAGTCCTTCAGGACTTAATTTTGCTAATTTTAGCAAAGGACCACCACACTATCCACCATCTGAAAGACTGGCTGGCTAGCTACGGAAGAGTCCCTTTTTATTTCATCACTTGCTTGTCGTCTACATTCTAGCTCAGGCTTCTTTTTGTAATAATAATAGCACGTGATATAATTCATACTGAGCAACAAGGTAGTCATGTTCTGTATTCAATCTCTACTCAATATTTAAAAGTTGTACCTTTTTATCAATTTAAGAAATCATCTTCCATAATAGTGCTTGCCATTGCCCGCATTTAACTATACCTCACAAATTTTGCATGGTCACAAACACCTCAACTGTGATACATCCCTAAAAGTATGCAGCAGCACCTGAACTAGCAGAGAGAATTTGACCTTTGTTTGGAGAAAATTGTTACTCAAAAGTAGCATGATTTCATCTAAGATTAAAAACCACATGCCATTCATGGCCAATGAGGAGATCCCACAAATAATAGCAATTCCTAACTAATACCAACTTTCTACATCAAATAACGTGTCTCAGATATGGTTAACATAGGAAAGTTGGTTTCCTACTGCACTTTTCTGGCAGGGCAGACTCTTGTTAATTGAAAGGCTGGTGAAGCTTGTCTCCAGAATTCTTTTTTATTTTTTTTTATTTTTATTTATTTCTAGGAGAGAGAGAGACAGCGTCAGCAGGAGAGGGTCAGAGAGAGAGGGAGACACAGACTCCGAAACAGGCTCCAGGCTCTGAGCTGGCAGTCAGCACAGAGCCCGACGCGGGGCTCGAACCCACGAACCGCAAGATCATGACCTAAGCGAAAGTCAGACGCTTAACCGACTAAGCCACCCAGGCGCCCCTCCAGAATTCTTATTAGTTTTCCTTTCACGGTCCCTCTTCCTATGCTACTGAGACTTGTTCTTTTCTGCCCTTGATTATTAATCCTCTCCCCTTTGGACCCCATTTTAAACCCATTATTCCAGGAAGTGTGGGGCTTCATTTGCTTATCCACCCTCTTCAAAAGGGAGTATAAAGCTATTTACAATTAGAAGTTTGGGTTCTAGTGTGCAATACTAGGAAAATGTTTTAAACTTTTGGGTATCTCTTGTCTCTCATGTGGCAATTTTGAGAATAATATCAGTAACGCATCTTAAAATGCATTGTAAACACTTGGGCAATTTTCTCAGTCATGTTACTGTTGGCATTTAGGGCTGGGTAACTTCTGCATGGAAGGCTGTCCTATGCATTGTAGGATTTTAAGCAGTAAATGGTAACAGAATATGCCACCTCAAAATATGACTATAGGAGTGCAGGACATGCCACCCCCAAATATGTCACTTTGGTATGTTGTTTATCTTGAGCTGCAGGCACTTGCAAAACAGCAAATGCAGGGAGAGGCTTTCTCTGAACTCCCCTTAACTGCCTAAAGACAAATTCTAGAAAAGGAACTCAATTGTCACAGATCTTATGGGGAGTTTCATCAACCAGGAAGACTGACTCATCATAGGACAGGAAATTAGAAATTGACATCACACCCAGACTTTGTCATAAATTAACATGTCTCCCATCTATTCTTCTAAAGACTCATCCATATTTCCTAAAAGTCATTTACTCTCTTCTTCTCTTTCCTGTGAAACTGGTATTTAATCCTGAATTCTGGAACTACCTCTTTGAGCTACTCTTTTCCCTGGGTATCTCCCATGCATAAGTGAGGTTTACATGTTAATCAACTTCTGATTGTTTTTCTCCACTTAATTTATCTTTTATTACAGGGATCCCATCCACAAACTCAGAACGGTATAGGAAACATTACTTCTTTCTCCCTTACAGCAGTATCCCTGGCCTATACCTACTGGATACCATTAGCATTTCCCCCTTTTCTTTGGATGTACAAACAAAAATGTCTCCAGACATTTTCAAATGTTTGCTTGGGGCAAAATCATCCCAGTTGAGAACTATTGCTCAAGGGCATCCATTCCCACTCCTAGTAGTTCTTCCTGGCTCCAACATGTAGAAACATTTGCCTTCCTGGTTATAACGGCAAGGTAACCAACCCTTACCTTCTTCCAGCCCCTCAGAGATGGAACAAAGGAACAGAGCATGCTCAAACCCTGACACCGTCTTTTTCTTTGTGGGTTATGGAAAACCACAAAAACACAGTAGAGCACTCCATTCAAACCCCGACCGGAAGTGATTTGGGCAATCATGAACATGGCTTCTAATAGAGTAATGTTGAGACCCTCGGGCAACCCAGGCAGCTGCCTTTTGAGTTTTTGTTTGAACAAACTGAGGGCTGTCTTAAGAACTTGCTGCTTGTTCTAGCTAACACCTGAGATTGACCGCTAATCTCCTTTTGTTAGGGTGTTTCCTAAAAAGGGCTTGCAATAGTGAATCCTTTTCCTGCCTTTTATATCTCCTACAACTCAGAGTCTTTCTCAATGACCTGAAGCCATTTACTTCTAGATGAAATGTAATCATCTAGAAGGATAGAGCCTCTGTCTCCCAGTGTTTTTGAAAGAATAGAATCTTTAAGTAATTGTCAGCTAAAAGACACCTCTGGCCTAATTGGCAAGAACAGTGACCCACTTTTAGGGCTTTTCCGCTTCCCGGACTGCCCACATGCCATTTGTGTCATTTCCCCATCCTATCCCCTCATTCTCATTTTTGAACAGTATTGTATTGTATTGTATTGTATTGTATTGTATTTATTTAAAACAAACTGCCTCATTTGGATGTGTCTGGAGTTTTGGAAGCTTGATTACCCTACCTTCTCCTACAAATAGACCTTAAGAACTTGTTTTGAGTTTCTAGCCAGGGAGTGCAGCTAGCTATCCCTATACCCTTGACCAAAGAACAGTCCTCCTCTATCCAGGAATGTCATTCTTTTCAATGGAGAGCACAGCTTAAGGAGCAACACACACTGAGTGGTGAGGGAGGAAGGTGACACCCACCCAGCCAGCCAGATCAGCCAAATCAACCCTGGCCATCAATGGGGTGACAGATGTCAAAGCCAGATGGCCCTCCCATCCCTCTCATTCTCCTTCTAAATGCCAATCCCTTATAGGCGTACCTATGTGGCTCAGTCAGTTAAGTATCCCTCTTTGTTTCAGCTCAGGTCATGATCTAATGGTTTGTGAGTTAGAGCTCCAAGTCAGGCCCCATAGTGGCAGCATGGAGCCTGCTCGAGATTCTTTCTCTCTACCTTTCTCTCTCTCTCAGTAAATAAACTTTAAGAAAAAGTATTAAATGCCAATAACCTCTAAGCAAATTGAAGTTGAGCCCAGTTCAAGCTAGATCCTCTTCCAATTGCAGTAGTATATTGCTTATTAAAATCTGTTCTAGGGACACTTGGTGGGCTCAGTCGGTTAAGTGACCAACTCTTGATTTCGACTCTAGTTATGATCTCATGGGTTTTGAGCCATGTCAGACTCCACACTGACAGTGGAGAGCCTGCTCGGAATTTTCTCTCCCTCCCTCACTCTCTGCCCTTCCCCACTTGAGTGCTCTCTCTCTCACACACACACAATAAATAAATAAACTTTTTAAAAAATCTGTTCTTACTACTTTGGTGTCTGGCTTTGTTTCTCTTGATCCTTACACTGCCCAAGAGAACAGTACATTATCCTCCACTCTTCCCTGTTTTAACTTCTGGAGCAGTTGGGGAGTGAGTAGGCAGAATCCTGGGGTAGAGTACATTTGGCTGCTGGACAAAGCTGCATTCTTGATCCAATTTTATAAAGCATATTCTTCATCTGTATAAACTTACCTCTTACATGCTTTCAAATTCAGGAAAGAAGTGGTATTAACTATCCCTCACCAGCTCCAACAAAAACTATAAAAACCTTACACGTGTCTATTTGTATAATCACGGATTATATTCCATCCAAATTCTTGGTGCTAACAGTGGATAAGACTTCATGCATTATACCTCTCAAGGAGGTCCTTTTAAAAGGATTACACCGAGTTTATAATATTTTAGCTGAAAGAGCAATTTTCTCTGGTAGGAAGTTTTAAACCATGTAACAGCCTAATAGAAAAGAGCATCTAAGAGTGTTGGGGACATTTAATAAGCTGTTGATATGTCTCTTTAACCCTTCTCACATTGCTATCTTTACTTTATTGAGTCTGATCTTGTGTCTGGATAAGAAATGCTGTTTCCAAGGGATTCTGATTTGTTTTTTAAGAAGAAGTTAAAGTTTTATAGGCTAAACTACTTGAGTAAGAAGTGCTGTTATTTGAGGGCACAGTTGCTATTATTTTTTTCTTTCACAGTATAAATGGTAATAGAAATTGAATTAAAATGGATTTGATGGCAGTGTTCAGTTAAATTAAAAGTAGAAAATATATCTAAATCAATGTAATTATGAATATTTTATACATTAATGTATTGTCTAAGAATTTGCAGACAACAGAGATGCTGTCAAAAACAAAAAATTGCCTCAAAGGTGCCACCAACTGTTTTGATTGTAAATTACAATTTAGGGACTTTATCATGTATTAACACAGGCCATTAAATATTATCACATTTTTCATTGCTCTCAAGTACTGCTACTGTTTTAAGAAACTAATTTCAACCTTTTGTCTTGCTTTCTAGGCTTTGAAGGTTTTCATTTTATTTAAGTTCCTTCCCCAACTGTTGGATAATGCTCACTTAAGAGTTCTACATTTTGGAATACATATTTAAGGAATACTTCACATCATTTCTTAAGACATTTATTAACAAGAAAGAAAAGAAGCATCTATATAAGTGGCAAACATACAGATTGTGGGTTAAATGGAATAGCAGGGATTATACTTGCAGATTGAAAATAACTAAAGTTCATCAGTAAAACACTGTTGCAAAGTGTGGTTTTTGATCTGCAAATCAGAGGCAAGAAAAGATCATGTATGTATTTTATAGTGGGCCAGCCAGTGAAGGGATTTGATGGCAGTGTTCAGAAGTGTATACTCGAACCAGAGAGCAACAAGTAGCCTT
The DNA here is from genome assembly GCF_003009895.1 of Hyaena hyaena. Lineage (NCBI taxonomy): Eukaryota > Metazoa > Chordata > Mammalia > Carnivora > Hyaenidae > Hyaena > Hyaena hyaena. The sequence continues at coordinate 593,160 of NW_024081370.1, forward strand.
GGGGAGATAGGAGGTGCAGAAATGAGAAAATGACATTAGCTAGAGCACATTAGCTAGAGGAATTCTATAGGTTTAGAATGCTGTGTATGGTAAGAACAAATTAAACACGACTCAACATGAACGACTTTCATCTCCACAAAGGACTTTTTAATGGATATCAAAAATATTTTTGATAGATACAAGATTATCAGCTAAGGCTAAGAAAAGTCACCATGTTCTTCTCAAACAATGTTGCAAAGACAATTTCTTGCTATGTTAACTACTGCACTTAACTGGTGACCAATTAATTTTTTAAACTATTCTATGCAGAAGCAACAACATATTTCATTATTAAGGAAGTAGGCTCTATGTCACCAGAACCCTGTTAAATGTCTGTTATCTTGTTGACCATGTTCATATAAAGATTGGGAATCTTATCCAAGGCAGGAAAATATTTTGAACCATTTGTTCAATTCAGTAAGTCACAGCCATGAAAAGTGCATCTTCACTTGAAAACAAATTTTTATTTCTCTAGGTATGTTAGTATCTTGACAAGCTCACTTAATAGAAAGTATTTAGTATATATAGTAGTACAGCTGCTTTTGAGCTAACCTCTGTAAATAATAAATCCAAAGCTATTAAATTTTGCTTACTCTGGTTGTATGGAACCCATCAGCTGTTGAAAATGTCAATTCAAGTTCAAATGATTCTGGGATTAATTTTTCATCATTATTATTTATTTATTATTTTGTATACCTAAAATGAATATTATTTTATATCAATTATACCTCAATAAAAATAAAATAAATGAAATCATACAATCAAAAACATTTTCAACAGTCTTAAATCATAGAAAGATACTACATAATGTTCAAAATAGCATGCCATTTCCAAGCATCTTAACTGAATGCTTATTGTCCTTTCAATAAAAATGTGGATTGTGGGCACATCTAATGTAAATGAATTAAAATTTCATTTGCCCAGAATTTTGCATATTACATTAGTAAGATTTACCCAAAACACTACTGTTAATTTAATAAATATGGAGAGCAACTTCCTTAAAAATGCAAAATAAAAACACAAAAAAACCGCGCAAAATATACACACCTATGTAGATATTTACAAAATTATTTTATTGGAATAATTGTATAATTTTTTATTTAATTTTGGTTACAACCATATCTTTTCCACAGTTTTACAATGTGGCAGTTCATTTTGAAATGTATTCCTTTGTCTATTATCTATTTAGCAGGCAGTAGTTAAATTGAAAACTCAAAAATGTCAAGTTTAGTTACATTTAAATGATTTGACTCTTGATAAAATTCATAATGTGAAAATTATTAGGAACATTTCAAACATATAAAAAGACCCTTAAATGTTTGCTTCACTGATATAAAATGGAGCATTGTAAGAGTCATCTAATGCTATAAATAGAATATTTTATCATATGTACTTTTAATTATGGCTAGTAGCTATAAAATCTAATACCACAGCTTTTTTTATGATCTTTCTTTGGATCCTTGAATATTAAAATTTGATTATGGACGAAAGAGATAGTAAGATATATGTAACTCAGAATCCCACTGAAGACAAATTATCTTGTAGAATTACTTTTGCAGCTATTATGTATGAGGACAAATTACAGACATGGTTCTATTTGAAATATCTGTGTAGAAGAGTAACAAGATGAGGGAAGACTATGGAAGTATTCTATTTTGTTTTTGGTACACAAAATAGATTGATATAATACCAAGTGGTACAAAAAAGGCAAGCTTACTTGCCTAGATTTTGAGAGAAGACCATTTTTAAAGATTTAACGACCATAAAAAGCAACTTGAAAGCGGAGACAATAAATTCACCTGTTTAACAGAAGGGAAAAGCCCCTGAGGAGAAGAGAGCATATTCTTGGGAAGCATGCAAATAATATAAAAACTGATTACGTGATGATTTTTTTCAGGATTAGAAGAGGATATGTCGGGTTATAGTTTTGTATATAGTGAATCAGGTATATATTTTGAATTTGGTTAATATTTCTGAATTTATCAGAAACTAATATCTGGAATTTTAGTAATTCTTTATTAGATGTAACATGTATAATATAATGTACAGTATATGTTACATGTATTTATAATTCATGATTGTCTATGAAAAAGTGATTTTGCAAAAAAATTTTAACAGCATCAAATATTTTGGAGATATTATTTTAGGTATCAGGAACATTGAAATAATTTACCCTGAAAATGATGTATATTTTTTCTTGATTTTGTGAAGTCCAGCAAAAACTTTATAGTTTTCAGGTTGTATAATTTATTGATGCATCTGGAAATGTAACAGATAAAGATGTTAGTTTCAAAAAAAGGAAAGGGGGAGAAAATGTTTTACAGCACTGTAATTATGCCACTAAGCTTTTTGCTAAGTATAACAGTCTAGCTTTGAGAAATGCAATTAAATAGATATGACTGCAGTCTAGATTTAAGAAGTCCTTATTCTCAGTGTTTTTAACTTAAATTACAAAATCCAGGGAGCTATATAACAACTGGGAGCTTTCCATTTTTAAACTAAATTCAAAGGAAGACCAAAATATTATATCTAGTGGAGCCTCTACTTCCCGAGTCTCAAATATTTGAGCTGTACATAAAAAGGGAATGAAAAAGAAATCATGAGTGACATGAATCACAGTTACTGACTCTTCTTCTTTTTGACTAGAACACTTATTATCTTCTTTAGATGGAACTGTTTGGTATTGTTTCCCTTATACCAAATCCAAGTTCATCCAGAGCTATACACTATTGATCGAAGCTATCCACTGCTTATTTCTGAATATCTAAAATGTCCATCTACAGTACTCTTATTCCTTTTTACTTTAGATAAAATGAACCTCCTCTCCTCTACAGATCGAGAGGAGCTGTAATATATTTGGGTGGTAGAGACAGAATTTGAGATGAATGAGTAAGTTTGTAGAAGTTGTACTGGTTTTACATTCTGCACAGATCATTCTGGGGGACAGCCAGGGTCAAGAATTTGTTATTGTCTGATGCAGTTCTGGCTGTGACCTCTTTCCTCAGGTACCTAATGGGTGTTTCTGCTGTTTGGATAGAAACATTTGCAATAATTAAGTACTGAGATGGATCCAAAGATACATCTGTTTCCTGTAAGAGGAAAAAAAATAAATTTGGTTAGCATTGGAATGAAAACAATTATAGGCATGACATTTTTCTTTGCCTTTAATAGTCTTTTGGTATTGAAAGAAGTTAAATCTGCTCCAACCTACTGCTAATTTAACTCCTACTAACTGATTCAAATTAACTCCTATTTCAATAGAGCTGGGTTTTATTGGTTTCTTTCATTTTGTAAATGAGTCACAAATACCATTGTTGTCATTCTTGCCTCATGCAGTTCTTCTCCTTCAAAATAATTGCTATTCTTTTTGCACTTAATTTTCAAAGCACATTTGGAACCCTGCTTCTTCTCTGAGGCCTCCCCTGAATACTTTAGCTGCCCGCCACTTCCCAATTCCTTTTCCTTCCCAGGCTTTATGGTAATCACCATAATTCTTGGCTTTGTGTCACCTTTACACATGTTCCTTTGGCTCTGGGGTTTCATTGACCATGCCTTCTTCCCCATGGTCCTTGGCATCACCTTGAGGACACTCTAGAAATATAAACTGGTTAAGCAGTAGGAGTGTGAGGGCAGCTGGTTACTCTTTACTTATAAGTACAACATGTAGGAATCATTGTCATCTCAATGATAGTATCATCTCAATTATTTTGGGGGAGGGGAGGTGACTCAGTCAGTTAAACATCTGACCTTGGCTCAGGTCATGATCTCATAGCTCATGAGTTCGAGCCGGGCGTAGAGCTCTGTGCCCACAGTTCTGAGCCTGGAGCCTGCTTCGGATTCTGTGTCTCCCTCTCCCTCTGCTCCTCTCCTGCTCATGCTCTGTCTCTCTCCCGCTCTCTCTCTCAAAAATAAATAAACACTAAAATAAATTAAAAGTTTATTTACTTTTTTGGGAGGGAGAGACAGAGGGAGAAGAAAGAGAGAATCCCAAGAAGGCTTCATGTCCAGCATGGAGGCTGACATAGGGCTCTATCCCATAAACCTGGGATCATGACCTGAGCTGAAATCAAGAGTCAGAAGCTTAACTGACTGAGCTACCCAGATGCCCCAACATAAATATATTTTAAAATGTCACCAGTGCTAACCTGTTTTTCCTCCTTTCATTCTTATTTTCATCACTTTTGCCCCCAGTTAAAAACTATATTTAATATGTTTTCATTAAATTTGAAATTATCAACTTTTCCCTTTTTCAAGAAATAGTTAAAAGAAAACAGAAAAATTTATATTTTGGGGGGGCTAGGCTTCATGCCCACCATGGAACCCAATATGGGGACTTGAAGTCAGGACCCTGAGATCAAGGCCTGAGCTGAGGTCAAGAGTCGAATGCTTAACCAACTGACCCATCCAGTCACACCTGAAAATAGGAAAAATTTAAATCTCAGTATTTATGCCACATTTTTTATTTGATTAATTATTAAATAATTATTGCTTCCTTTCTAGGAGTCTGCATTTCATACTCTTATCAGAAATTCTAGGATTTTTCAGCACAGTTTTATTTGTAGAGAAACAAGTTATGTTTATTAAAGGGAACACATGTAGGCATTTATTTGTTTTTCTATGATAGATATTGATAGCAGAATGATCTTGGACTTGAGGAGTAGAGACTCGAAATTTATTATGTACTATTTCAATGGAATAAATCTTTTTTAAAATTATTAGTAAGTTCCTGAACACTTTTAGGTATTGTTGTTCTTATATTATGTAATAAGGAAGATTAGAAACCTTACCATTTTCCTTTCATAGTGAGGATATCAGTTTTGAATCTTTAACTTGGGAATTGTGATGAACCAGAACAGGTTGCAGACATTGTCACTACACAAAAGAGTAGACTTGGTTCTCACTGTCAATAACCATGGGATTAATGCTCTCAAAACAGGAGATGAAAGAGAACAAACACTCATTAGCAGAGATGAGGAACCTTGGTGGACAAAGGCTTATTCTGAAGTTGGAGGTGTTGATATTTCTATATTCTGTGATAAACCACTCACTGACTGATGTTTAATACAGAGGAAAACACTTGGCATGTGGCGGAGGTACTCACTGACTCTTCCTTAAGTAGCTGAAAAGAAACGTGCCAATGTAAATAAGAGATGGGACTCAATCTTCATTATTTCCCCGCTGTAGACTCTCCCTCTTAACACTTTCACCTATACTCATTGTTTCAAACTGAATCCACATGCAGAAGTCTAATTTATATTTCTAGCCCCGACTTCTCCAAGATCCCAGATCTTCTCCATCTGTCCTCTCACTCAACAAATGGCACCCATACACATCCAGTTGCTCAAGTCAGAAAACCAAGTGGTTACCTCTCCTTCAATCCAGTATCCAAAATTTACACCCAACTGTCATTTTTACCATACAAATATCCTATAAACCTATATCCTTACCTCCATTTCATTCTCACCACTCTAGCCCAAGCCACTATCACACACAAACCTGAATTTATAATATCTGAAGTACTTTCCATATCTATTATTGTATCTCTTCAATCTTTTACCTGCAGAGTATCCACAGAATAATCTATTTTGTAAGAAAAATCTGATCTTATTACCATCCACATTTAAAAATCATTTGTAGCAGGATAATATTTTCGTAGCCTATATTCTACCCCTTGGTCTTGCTGTTTTGGGTCATTTGGGCTGTTCAAAACTTAATGCCTTCAGATTGGATGCACCAGTGACAATGCCATGTGCAGGTTAATGATGTAGGAAGATGGAGCAGCATTCACTTCCCTAGATGCAGTTGATAATAGCGGACCCCTAAAAAGTAGATGCAAACGCGGGATGGGATACAATGAAAGGTTATATTGATTGAGGAACCCTAAACTGATAACATTTATGGTGAATTCATAGTAATTAATTATTTACCTTGTGGTGGAATGGGCTTAAAATAGAAATTAAGGTAGAATACTGAACATTATGGAAATAACATATTTCCTCACAACTTAGTTTGTGACCTGAAATTCATACCTACTTTACTTTTTGTTGGCTTCTTATTGCTCTTACAAAGAAGAAGAAACTACTGAACATGGTCAGTGAAGCCCTTCCTGGATGTGGCTTTCTTCCAGCCTCATCATCACCACCATCCCCACAAGTGTCAGTCTGTTAAGCATCTGACTCTGGGCCCAGGTCATGATCTCATGGTTCCTGAGATTGGTGCACATCATGTTCTGTGCTGAGTGTGGAGCCTGCCTGAGATTCTCTTTCTCCCTCTCTCTGCCCTTCCCCCATGCATGCACACACTGTCTAAATAAATAAACTTTAAAAGTAAATTAAAAAAAATAAAGTCAGACTGATGAATATAGAATGATTTGAAGTCTGTTCACTTTTTTCAACAAAAATAACCATCCTAAAAGAACTGTCCATATCAGATAGGCTAAAATGGCTTATTTAATATTTACTGGTTAATGAAATTGCTGGTGGCCTTTGTCATAAAATGTTTCAAAATTTTAGGCATAAACGTTAGAGATAAAGCACAAGCTTTAAATTGACGATGGATACTTTTGGGGAGAAGAAGAGAAGTGAGTATGGGAAAAATGGACGAGGACTATGTTACTCATCCATGGCTAATTAGTACATGAACTCCAATTAGCAGAATACTGTGACATTGAAGAGTTTGTTTTTTGTTTTTGTTTTTATTTTTTTTAATTTCTAAAAATACTCTGGTGATTTGGAGAGAGATCTCTGGAGAAAAATCCAGTGAGGCAGATGTGAGGGAGTTATATAATTTATTTTCATAAGGATGGGACTGAATCTCAGCCTCAGTATCATGGAATACCCCCACCACCACCCCCAAATCAAACTGGAAGCTTCAGGAGGTTTATTTAAAAGAGCAATTAAGACATTGTCTTCAGTCACAAACAATCATGTAGGGGAATACAGCTCCAAAGAGGGAACCAAATGAGACCAACAGAGGATTAATTTGGCCTCATTTATCATTCACTGATGAGGCTCCAGAGCAAAATATACCCTGTCATTTCTTTCCTGAAGGAATATTGTGCTTTTTCACAAAAGTCCGGCAACTGGGGCCAATCCAAACTCTCTGTCAATATTTTATTTTCATTCTTTTCAACCAATTCCTCATTTTAGAAGCCCTACTGTTTAGGAAGTAAGTGAGGTCTTGGGGATCAACAAAACCAATATGTCGATTAGTAGTTTAATTAAGGTACTCTCCTGACAGCTCCGAGTACATGAATTCAAAGCCCTGAGCATTTTAACACATGCTGAATATTGCAAATAATATAATTTAGTTTGTTTTAAGACAGTTTCTTGTCCTGGAGATCATCTATGACTCTTCCTGCCTACATTTTCTTTATTTGCCCTAAATTTCAGTCTGGGTATAAGGCCAGTAGCCATGCCTACTGCCAAATATTTCCTGGTCAAGTCTGAGCCTGATCAATGCTTAGGAAAGGCAGCCATTGGCAAGGTGTGGTCTAAGAAAATTCCAAAAACTCTCATCTCTTTGGAGGCACTTCTTAGCCATGAACCAGCTCCTCGGTCAGAAACCACGGCTTTGTGGGCAGGCAGCTACAGAAGGTGGGGAGAAGCCACAGTCCCACATCTGGCTTCTTAAACCATTATTGCTTTCTGCTTGAATGACCTCATGCCCTCCCTTTCGGAGACTTTGTTATCATTTGCTTTCCTTTCTTAGCTTCCCTATTTTTAACATCCTCATTTCTCCACTTAACTTATACCAGATCTGTGATAGCAAAGAGGGTTTAGAAATACAAAATATGAACTTAAGTATTAGAAAAGTGAAATGACATTCTCAAGGACACAGGATTAAGGGACGTGTAAAATTCCTATCACTGCTGTGACAGTATTTGCAGGGTTTCAGCACTTTCCAAAAGCACTTTAATAGGTCTCACATTAAACTTCTAGATCCTCTCTAAAAGCCTATAGCCCACCAAGAATTGCACCATACTTAACACTTTGCACTTTATTTCTCTCTTAGTCTTCTTACTACTTTATTCCTTACATATATGCAAATACATCACGATAAAGTAGACTGCATAATAGCTTGCGAGCTTATGTGAATGAATGGGTCATTTTTAAAAGAAGATTATAAACTCCTGATGGTCTCCCCAGAGCATGTGGTCCAGGACTGGTCACATAGTTAATACTCATATGTATATGGCGACTGTCACTGAAGTACTAAGCTAGGGATATGTGCATACCTGATACCAGTATGACATGATGTTAACCTGATTCTCCACTGAGTACAAGCTGCAGAAAATATTTTGAGCAGTTTCTTAGTGGTTGTGGTGAGTCCTAAAGCCATCTGTTAGAAAGCTGTATATTTTCCACCATTTTCAACCTCTCAGTTCCCAGCAATATGTTGAATCTGCTCACTAAGATGGTCAAAAGGCTGTGACTGTTTTGGTTTCTCCTTCCATCCACACTGATTGATGCCCCCATGTTGTCTCTATCCCCAAGAGACATTATATATCCTCTTTGTTTTATGGAGTTATTCAAGCACAGGTGTGCCGACTTAAGCCTCCTGGAGGGGTTTCCTCTGTGTAGGATGCTGAAAAATATCTGTGTGCTGAGTTTGACTGGCCTGCTATATAGAGCTACCCAGATTACATACCTTTGAAAGTGACAACACTTCAGATATTCCTCTTCTTCTGCACACATAAATACTTATTTTTCTTTAATTTATTTAAGCCATCACTTATTATCATTTTGTTGAAATAAGTCATTTTCTGTTTGCTAATTTTTTTAGATGTAAGAGCTTTGAATTTTGTATGTGGGATGTGAAGGGGACGAAAAATTTTTCCTTCTACTCTTCAGGGTCTTCCAGCTGGTTTAAGAATTAAATTGACATGGGAAAGATTAACAGGACAAAGAACCCAAAATTTTATTATGTGCATACAGAGGCTCCATAATAAGATTGAGACTTCAAGAAATGACCAAAGCATGCAGTTTTTTTGTTAAATTTATTTATTTATATTGCAAAAACATGCACACAGGGGAAGGGCAGAGAGAGAGAGAAGGAGAGAAAGAATCACAAGCAGGCTCTGCACATCAGCACAGAGCCTGATATGGGACTTGATCCCATGAACTGTGAGATCATGACCTGAGGCAAAATCAGAGTCTGACATTTAACTGAGTCACCCAGGCACCCCAGCAGTTTTTATACCTTTTAGACAAAGAGACAATAAATCTGTGAGGAACTGACAGGACAAAGAAGCTAAGTAACTTTGGGAGCTTCCGTTAGGAATTCTAAACAGAATTTAGGCTATGGTAGTAAATTATTAAAAATTAGTGAGTGTTATTTAAAAGGGCTTCTCTGCTCTAAATTTTCTGTCTCTTTACCTCCTGGTACAGGGAGCATACCTTTTACATGGGATATTTAGTTTTTGCTTTCCAGAGACAAAGGTTCAGGGGGAGGGCAGTCAGAGTGCTCTTTTTTGCATTGGCCATTTCTTTAGTAACTTCCATTTAAAACTACCAATATGTCAAAGTGGGGCATTTGGGGGCACCCTGCCTTTCCCCCACGTAGATTCTTAGAATTGTTCCTACCACATCAGTACACAGGAATATCTGTACACTTCTAGATTGAGTTGGACTAAATTGAAGACTTGGTGGTGCCAGAGATAGGGGAAAGCAGGTTGAGCTGGTGGTGAAGAGGGAGTGGGGAGCTTAGTGGATTGGAACATGATAACTCTAATAGTCCTGTAGGACATCCTAGGGGAGGGATTTAGTAGGCAGTCAGGGACATGAGAGACAGGAACTTGAAAGAAGGTCAGTGTCACTGCTTTAGGGAACATCATCTGAGAACTACCTGGGAATACATAAAACCATTCACTGGAGGGAGAGGATTTAGACTGGCTGGCTCTTTATAAGAGCTTGCACGAGATCACAAGTGGGGCAGTGGAGGTAGTTTTCAGAGGCTGCTATCACTGCAATCAAGAAGAGGCGTAAGCAAAGAAAACTTTCCCAGTGACATACAGGGTTTGAGCTGTTTTCCTTGTAAAAGTAATAATTAATTACATCTGTGATAAATGTACGTTCATTTCCGGTTCAAAGCATGAGTCAAAAGGCTAGAGGAAATCAGAAAGGAAAATATTGAGGAGGGAGAAGGACATCAAGCTCAGTATCCAGAGCTTGGCCAGGGAAATTCTGTGTCAGAATCTCATCAATACAGGTTGACATGATCTTTCATGACAGTTCAGAAAAAAACTGGAAAATATGAATTATAATATTTCAACTACTTTGATTATTAGAGGAATGACTGCAACACAAAAGCACTAATGTCATAGAGTGGTCTTTAGTAGCCCTCCACAGGGCTCTATTCTGTGCTGTCCTGTTTAATGATTTCTATCAATAATTCAAGTGAGGAACTTGGAGAACAGTTAACATACTCACTGGTGAGTATGTTATTGCTCAAGCACATACCAGTTCTGGACTGCTTACCATCAAATCCCTTGTTATATGAGAAAAATAAACTCTTTTTCAAACCACTGCCACTGGGTTTTACATCATATATATCAAATATGATTCCTAATTGAGAGATAAGTTCTAGGTTATTTCATCTTCACAGTGACCCCACGAGGTAGGTTTTATTACAAATCTCATTTTTATGCTAAGAAAATTAAAGCTTAGGGTTAATTCGCTTTAAGTTATATACAGAGAAAGGGGAAAACGTGCTTTTGAACTTAGCTCTGCCTGATTCAAGATCATACCTGCTCTCCACCACCATGGAGTAGTATCTGAATAGTGGTAAAAAGCGGGACATAGCCAGCCCTGTAATAGACTAGCTGTGTGACCTGTTTTCCCTACTCTCAAATGCAGCTACAATAATACAGCTACTTAGAATACCTAGCTCATTTAGTCACTTAACATGTGTGTATTGTGTAGTAGGCACCAAGCTAAGCAGAGGGAAAGACAGTAGTAAACAAAACAGCTAAGTTTTTTTTTTCACTGCCTTCGTAGAGTTTATAGTCGATGAAAAGTGACAAGTCAACTCTGCAGCATATCAAATAATGAGAAGGATGATGGAGAAAACTAAGGCTGGGGAAAGTATGAGCATGCTATGCAGTGCAGTTATGATCTCCCACTTTTAAAATATAGTCAGGAAACTCCTCACCAAGAAAGAGATACTTGAGCAAAGGCCTGAAGGGATAAAGGTGCAAGCCAGGGAGATGTCCGAGGGAAGGGGCATCCAAGCAGAGGCAGCAGAAAGGGCAGAGCCGTGAGGCAGGCATGTGCTGATGTGTCCCAAGTACAAGTTGGATAATGCGGCTGCAGTGCAGTAGGTGAGGGAGAGAGAAATAGGGGATGAAGCAGAGGTAATGAAGGATCATGTCAGTCATGTAGGTCACTTTCAAAACTTACTTGGACTGAGTGAGGACATTGCAGTGTTTAGAGCAGAGGAGCACGTGTTTAGAGCAACACGACCTCACACATCTAAAAGAAAAACAGGCCACTGTGTTTAAATAAACTGGAGGGTTGACAAAGATTAAAAACAAAAACAAAAACAAAAAACAACGGTATATGCTTAGGAGGCCATTATGATAATCTAATGGAGAGAAGGTAGTGGCATGGACCAGGGTGGTAACAACAAAACTGGAGAGTGATCAGATTATGAATATAATTTCAAGATGGCATGAACAGCATATTGAATGAGGACTATGGAGAAAGGGAAAGGTCAGTGATGGTTTCTGGGCTAAGAACTTAAAAGAATGAGTCGCCGTCAACTGAGATGGGGGGCGGATAATATTTGGGGCACTGGGAGCTCGGTTTTGAACATGTTGAGATTGAAATGTTTATTAGGCATTTAAGAGAAAACATCAAGTAAATGTTAAAAGTAAGAGTCTGAGGAGGGCACCTGTGGGGATGAGCACTGCGTGTTATATGGAAACCAACTTGACAATAAACTATTTCTAAAAAAAAAAAAGTAAGAGTCTGAAGTTCACACACAACGTATACTCTGCAGGTATAAATTTGGCAGTCTTCAGTGTACAGAGGATGTTTAAAGATCAGAGGCTAGATGGAATCACCAGGAAATTGAGTGTAGACAGAAGAGAGGATGCTCAAGGACTGAGTTCAGAGATGCTCCAGTATTTAGAAGCTGGAAAAATCTAGAAGAATCAACTAACGATCCTAAGAAAGAGGATAGTCCTCAGGAGTAGAAATGGAGAGCATGGCATCCTAGAACCAAATGAGAGGAGTGTTTCAATGAGAGAGGGATCGGCTGTATCAAGTGTTTGATAATTACCAAGGAAGATAATTATTAAAAATTGACTAAAGGGTTTTGGGAAGTAGGAGGCATTGGTGACTTGACAAGAGCAGTCTTGGTGGAGGTGAAAGCCATTGTAAAATGTGCCAACAAAAAATGGCTGGGGGGGTTGGCGGGAGAGGGAGCCCAGGGATTACCATCAAGAAATGTAGATAATTTCTAGGAATTTGATATACGGCAAGCAAAGAAATGAAACTAGGGGAATATGTGGTCAAAATAATTTCTTTTCCTTTTTTATGAATGAGAGATCTTATAGAATGCTTGTATGGGTGCTGAGAATGATTGAGAAGTGAGGGAGACAGTAGAATTTAAGATTAATTTCTGAGGATTAACTGTGATAATGTGTGTAAAGTACTTAATGCATAGACAACTCCATATCAGGTGTTAGTATCATTCTCTATTATTTTTCCCCAAAGTATTATAGCATAATTTTTTTATGGCATCATGTTGCACCTATATAGATTCTTTTGCCTTTTATTTATTAAAGACAAATTATTTTTATTCAGTGTCTTAAGAGGGCTAATTGAAAATCATGTTACTTAACTTACTTTGTATTTTTGCATTTTAACTCATATCCTCCACAAAATATAATAATTCTCACTTCACCCCTCCAATATTTTTAGAATATAGGTACATATCTGCAGGTGAATTATTTCAGATTGGTAAACCTTGTCAAACCTAGCTGGTAGTGTCCTTGGAACCACATCAGCTCCAATCCCAGGACACTCAGATTCTGACACAGTGTCTGATTCTGCTTTTTAGTAGCTGAGGTGACGTAGGGAGCCACAGAAACATAGATTATTGGAAACTTGTGCTAACAGTACTTATATTAGAGTAAAACTTTCTAGATTGATATGGAGTTGATTCATTTTGCCCTGTAAGAAACGTATGTTAATTACTGTAACAAATGTACTTCCTTATTGGGAAATTTCACTGGAAGGAATTTCATAGTGTGCACCTTAGAAGATGGAATTCATTTGTGAATCTTGATTCTATGCATCAGTTCTAAGCATGTAGCACAGTCAGGTATTCTCAAAGTAATGAAAACTCCCGCAGATATAGTCTTTTCAGATTCTTACTTGACTTAGTTATCCATTGCTGACTAACAAGTTCCCCCAAAATTTAATAGCTTAAAAGAAAAATAAATATTGATTTTTCTATGTAGTTTTTTGTGGGTCAGGAACCCAGGGGTGGCTTTGCTAAGTGATTCTGGTTCAGGGTCCCTCATGAAGTTGTGGTCATTTGAAGGCTTGCTTGGGCCTGGAGGATTTGTTTACAGTGTTGACTTACATCCCTGGTGAGTGAGTGCTGCTTTGGGCCAGAGGCCTCACGTCCTTGCTATGAGAACTTATCCATAGGGTTGCTTGAGTGTCCTTACCACACGGCAGATGATAGACTGCTCTAAGTATTTTAAGAGACGGCAAGGCAAAGTACTTTATGGCACAATCTCAGAAGTCAACACTCTGCCGTTTTTATTGGTTAAACGTATCAGCCTACTCAGTTAAGGAGGGAACCATTAAATACCAGGATGCAAAAATCTTGGAGGCCTATCTTAAAGGCTGGCTTCACCACAGTGCACCTCAGAGGATGGTATGGACCATGAGAAATCAATTCAGTTGAATAATTTATCCATAACTGTAGGTCCTATCCTCACGTTTAGTTTATCTGTCTCCATTTTCATCATTGAAATTAATGTTCAGAAATCAACACTACTTTATGATTGTCAGGGTCTTTTTTGAATATTCAGTTTGCATATTGATGGTGGAAGCATCACGCAAAGGTAGATTTATTATGTGCCTTATGTCTTTTGAAGTAATAACAAATAAAGTAGAAAACAACATGAATTCAAGTATTTGCCTTACAAATTATTGGTTGAGTTGATTTAGGGCAAGCATTTCTCATATCTATAGTAGGAATGGTGGGGCACCTGGGTGGCTCAGATGGTTGAGTGTCAGACTCTTGGTTTCATCTGAAGTCATGATCTCAGTGTTTGTGAGTTTGAGCTCCGTGTTGGACTCCACGCTGACAGTGCAAGCCTGCTTGGGATTTCCTCTCTCCCTCTCTCTCTCCTCCTTCCCCACTTGGGCTTGCTTGCTCTTTCTCAAAATAAATAAATAAACTTTTAAAAAATGAAAAAAAAATAAAGTAGGAATGCTGATGATGAGGATGAAAAAAGATCAACTACATAGTGTTACTGTAAAAATTAAATGTATGTGCATTTGAGAAAGTACTATAAAACTGTGATTTAGGCATTGTGAATGCTTTACATTACCTTTGCCAAATGAGTGTGCTTTCTTTATTTTTTTCTTAATGTTAATGAGAGTGCCTTCTAGTCAATGGTGCTTTGTATCACATCCCCTTGGCCCAAGTTTGGTTTTAGCTGCATGGATAACAGTAGCAAAACTATTACTACTACAGTACTATTACTACTACTACCACCACTACCACCACCACCACTACTACTGCTATTACTGTTACTACTACTACTAGAATGATAAAATTTTTTAAAAAGAAAAAATAATCCATCACAATTAATTATGTTTATCCTATGACAATCCTGTAAAAAATCAGTACGGAAGCTATTGGATACATGCTGCACTTCTTACCACTCAGGTGGACAATTCTGGGAGGTCTTCTGAGTACTAGTCAGGAGATCAATGGAATTGAACCTTCAAAGCCCTGGCAATAACCTCAACAGTATGCTTTTATCTTATATTAGCTTTTCCCTCTTTCCTCACACTTCCTGAGATTAAGCAACAGTCTTTCCCTTAGCAGTTAAAATGAAGAGAGTAATGTAGTATGATTATATTGAAATTGGAAATACTTCTTCTGGAGCAGAGATATTGACAATGGCAAGCAAAGAGAGTGGAGAGTAGGAGCGGTCCACTGTAGGCACCAGTGATAATGGGCTGCAGTGTCTGTAGGGAATATAAAAAGAGTAGTAAATCCAACAAAAAGTCATAATGCTTTTCAAAAATACAATGCACTAGCAATTCTAAACAATGTCAGTGGTGCAATCCTCTTTCCTAACAGCACAGACTGTTTGTACCACTCTTCTTTTTATGCCTCCGGTTTCAAATTCAGTCACAATCTGTAAGTTGGGTATATTATACTAATGGTTTAAGAATTTAAATATGGATAGGGTATGGAGTATGCAGCTGTGTTAGGTCTCAGTTTCAGTAAGCAGGACAGAAGGAGTGGGAGTGACAATGAGCAATAAATTATCACTCTGTATCAAGCATGCTAGAGGTGTAGGGTAGTCCCAAGCAGAGCAGTTCGAGAGACAAGGAGGTAAATTCTTGGGTGCCAATGAGGTCCTAAATATTCCTTTACAATTTTTAAATACTTCAGAATTCTTGTGGTAAATAATGCTCAGGCCAGGCATTTCTATACAAGAATATAATGGACTTGCCCAAAGATATGCAGCAATGTTCTAGTCCATAAGACAGAATCTCAGAGCTATTATTTGGGGATATGGAGTTTCAGTGGGCATTATCAAATTTTTGTCCATATTGACTGTAGTATCATTTACATTCTATAGTCTTGTTTTTCTATTTTAGCCTACCTCATTATTTTTTAGAGAAGAATTAATAACTTATACTTACCTCTTCCACATAACATTCTTTTCTGGATTTTTAGTAGTTTTAAATGGACATTGATGTACAATCTTTTCAGTATCCACTATCTGATAAAAATGAAAGCATTGAAGTTTTTGGCATTTTGTTCCCAAATGTAATTAATCATTGACCTCAACATATGTCTCCCAGGAAAATGCAGCATTACTAATTAGTGCTTTTTCTCATCTGTGCCAAGGAATTAAGAAAGAACATATATGAACTAATTATATAAAATGTGTTTTCATAACTATTTCTGTCAAAAAGGTCATGACTAAAGCTGGTCAGTTTTTCTTCCCACTCCTATCTAAGTTGAAAATCTTATTTTCAATAAATGAAGGTGCATTTGTTATAATGAATTCCAAGCTCATAAAACAATTAATGTGCTCAATTCTTTCCCAACCATTAATGATTCCTTTTGCTTTGTAATATCCTTTTCAAGTACGGAGCTCCTTACTTCTCTGCCATCTTGCCCCCTCTCCTGTAATATCCTTTTCATTTAACATGGCCTAGTTATTCTTACAAAAACTTAGTTCTTGAAGTCCCTTATTTTCTTGAGAAGAATTGCGTTTTTGCATTACTGTACCAAAAATGTAACCAACTTATTAAATTTGTGGTTATGTCACCAGCTAGACCCCAAGACCTGAGCTTTACTTCCCATCTGCTTAAATCCAGTGACCTTTGTCCCACAGTTCTCCTTCAGCTGTTCTTCCCAGCTTCTCTCTTGGCTCAGGCAATGGAAAGTGAAACCATCCCTTCAACAATAGTGACTTCCCTGATAGGACCTCCAGAGGCCAAGACCATCCAGATCAGTTTGAGTGGAAGCACCATTTGTGTCTGCAGAGATGGACCATGGAGTGACCTCTAGAATGAACAAGTTACCTTTAAACCTCATTATAATACAAAAATCTCCACCAAAGGAGGAGCCTCAGCCTCATTTACATAACATACAATGTATGTATAGACATGTTTCCTTAAGGTGCATGCACGACTTTATGCCTGCCTTTGCATATGATGACAAGGATCCCCTTTTTAAATTTCATCCTGGATCTCCTGGGTAGCTCAGTCAGAGTCAAGCGTTAAGCATTAGACTCTTGATTTCTGCTCAGGTCATGATCTCGTGGTTCCTGGGATCGAACCCAAAGTCAGGCTCTGTGCTGACAGTGCAGAGCCTGCTTGGGATTTTTCTCTACCCCTTGCTCTTTGCCCCTCCTCTGCTCATGAGTGCACTTTCTCTCCCTCTCCCTCTCAAAATAAATAAATAAACCTTAGAAAAAATAAATTTCAGGGGTTACTGGGTGGCTTAGTCGGTTAAGTGGTTAAGCCTCCGACTTCTGCTCAGGTCATGATCTCATGGTTCATGAGTTTGAGACCCACATCAGGCTCTGTGCTGATGGCTCAGAGCCTGGAAACCGCTTCTGATTCTGTGTCTCTCTCTCTCTGCTCCTCTCCTGCACACTTTCTCTCTCTCTTTCTCTGTTTCTCAAAACT
This sequence comes from Hyaena hyaena, assembly GCF_003009895.1. Lineage (NCBI taxonomy): Eukaryota > Metazoa > Chordata > Mammalia > Carnivora > Hyaenidae > Hyaena > Hyaena hyaena. The sequence goes on from NW_024081370.1 coordinate 610,607, forward strand.
AAATAAAAACATTTGAAAAATAAATTTCATCCTAACCCTAAATGAAAGGAACCTATCCACTCTTGCTCAGAGAGTCACAGCTTTGGAAATTATTCCTGTTATCTCATTTACTGCAAATAATTTCCTTTGAGTGACAACTCACTTGGTGTAATTTCTATCTGTGACTCACCAAGGAGTGAACTCCTATTGGTTCGATTACAGTTAGATATGACAATTAAGAGAATCAGCCTCATTACTAATCAAGGTAACCTTTGCTTAATGAAATACTCAAAAATGAAGAGAATATAGGATGTATTTTACTAGATAAATAATTTACCTACAGTAGTCAGTTTCATGGTGTGTGTTGGGGTTGTTTGGAAAGGGAAGGAAGGTGGCCTTGGATAAAGCCCCGTGAGGGCCACAGAGTGAGAAGAGTTATTGTGATTGGTTAATAGTGAAGAATCAAACCAGCGCCATGACCGGCTTCAGGAGGCCCCAGAAATTAAGAGGCCCAAATTTCTGAGGCATGACTCAGCAGTCTTAAACAACCACCCTTCCCCCTGCCCGCACCAATCACTGGGGGTTGGGAAGTACCGGTCGTTCCCCCCGCTTCTCGGGCCCGCCCAGTTTTAAACTCACCAATCCCTCTGCGCCGCACTGACCTCCGCCGCCACCCTGTCCTATCACATTGTAGTTTCCACCCATCACCCCTTTCCCGCCCTGTCTGAAATAAAAACCTTACCCCTCCATTGTCAGGGGCTCTCAGCACGGATCCACTGCGTTGATGAGGTCTGGGAGCCCCAGCTTAAGCCCGAATAAATGCCCTTTGCTTTTGCATACATGACTCGGACTCCTTGGTGGTCTTGGGATTTTGGGGAGATTGGGATCTTGGCATAGCAATAGAAAACCATTATGAGTCAATTCAGAATGCATGTGAAAATAATAGTTAACTTATAACGCAATAATTAAACCAGTTTTGGGCTCTGTCATTGGGATGCAGACAACTATGAAAAAAGGTTTCACCTGAGCATCTAAGACATGAATGTTTTCCGAGGTTATTGGAGGCTGTGCTTCACACTATGTAAATAGCTGCTCATTCTAGGCCGGAATTTCTCATTAGAAGGCATAGGCATAAACTCATAGAGGCAGGGTTAGAAAGAAATTCTTTTAGGTCTTTGTAAAAAAGAAAAAAAAACCACTCCTGTGTTTTTCCTGTGCTTTTACACTACACGCACAGCGCTACTTCACTTCTGGTCACTGCATGTGTGTGGTCTTTCCCATACAGTGCAGGGGTACAGGGGTGTGAGAGCACCTGGCTCTGGGAGTCTCAAGCAGACTAGATTCAGACACTTGCTGCTGACAAAATCCAAAGGGAGAGAAATGAGTGCTGGTAAAACAAGAAAGGTATTTATTTCAGTAGGGGTGATACCAGGAAGACAAAGGACTAAACTCTTTAAAAACACAAGTCTCAAAGAGCTGAAAATACTTCTAGGTTTATATAAGGAAAATGTGGGACAAAAGTCAGTGGATACATGCAGGCGGGCAGTAAAGGTCAGGTCACCATTGTCTTGGAGCCACTCATGCGGCATCTTGCTGGCTCAGGGAGGTCCTTGTTGCTCCAAGGGTGTAGTTTCAGTTCTCATCAGGGGTTGATGATGACCAGCAGGGTCTTTTGCCTGAGTTAGAAGATAAGCTAGGAAGAATATCTTAACAATTAGAAAGTTTGAGGTCACAATGGAGGTGGTTGAAGTCCTCTTTCTTATTTTTTTAAAATGTTTATTTTTGAGAGAAAGAAAGAGAGAGAGAGGAGAGCAAGGGAGGGACAGAGAGAGAAGGGAGCAGAGGATCTGAGGCAGGCTCTGTACTGACAGCAGGGAGAGCTCTATAAGGGGCTTGAACTCACCGACAGTGAGATCACGACCTGTGCTAAAGTAGAGCACCTAACCACTGAGCCACCCAGGTGCACTTGAAGTCGTCTTTCAGTACCAAACCGTTGTGCATCACCAGCGGAGTGTCATACAAATTTAATGCAATTTCGATGCTATCTACCTGCGATGCCATGAGATCTCAAGTTAAGGGCTCAGTCCTACAAGGCTGCTTCCTTCCACCTGTCCTTCTCAGACAGCAATCCCAAGTCCAGGTTGTTAACCTGTGCTTCTGATCCAAACTCCAAATAGGAGGTCCCCATGACCCTCTCCTTGTCAGGATTAATCTGCTAGAGTGGCTCACAGAACTCAGAAAAACAGCTTACTTACTAGGCTGCCTGTTTAATATTAAAGGATATAATTCAGGCGCAACCAGATAGAAGAGATTCACAGGGTAAGGTACGTGGGAAGGGGCCCGGATCTTCCATGCCTTCTCTGGACAGCAGCTCTCCCAGCACCTCCACGCATTCACTGACACGGAAGCTCTCTGAATTCCCTCCTTTTTGAGTTTTTATGGCAGCTTCATTACATACATGTGATTGATTAAATCATTTGCCATTAATTGATCCAACATCCCCCCCTCTACCCCCTCTGGAGGCGGGGTGGAGCTGAAAGTTCCAATCTTCTACTCACAGGGTTGGTCCCCCAGCCTGGTAGCAGTTCTCACCTTTGGGAGCTTTCCAATTATCCCCTCATTAACATAATCAGATTTACTTGAGGGATTGTTATAAATAACAAAAGACACCTGCCTCACTCCTATCACTTACCATAAGGGTTTTAGAAGCTCTGTGTCAGAGACCAAATACATGGTTCTTATCATAAATCATACTATCACAGTCTCATTTTCATGGATCACTATTCCCCTGCTTAGTGGTTCCTGAGCACAATTTGGTGCAGGTGTAGAATTCCACTGTGGGAATTGGGAGCTGAACATCTGGAGCCAAATATATAAACACCCACATGATTCTCTCCAGGCCCTTTCCTAGTAAATATCTGACACTCACCTCTACTAACATCAGCCTTTCTTTGGCACTCTTTCCCATTGACCCTGAATGTGGCTCCAGGATACTTTCATTTATTTATTTATTTATTTAGCTTATGTATTTATTTTGAGAGAGAAAGAGAGCACACATGCGTGCATATGCACACATGAGCAGGGGAGGGGCAGAGAGAGACAGAGAATCCCAAGCAGACTCCTCATTGTTAGCTCAGAGCCCTACAATGGAGCTTGAACTCACAAACCATGAGATCATGACCTGAGCTGGTATCAAGAGTCCACTATTAACCAATTCAGCCACCTAGGCACCCCTCCAGGATACTTTTTTCTAAAAATGTTTATCTTTTTGAGAGAGAGAGAAAGAGTGCAAGAAGAGGAGGGACAGAGAGGGAGGGAGGGAGGGAGACACAAAATCCGAAGCAGGCTCCAGGTTCTGAGCTGTCAGCACAGAGCCTGATGCTAGGCTCGAGATCATGATCTGAGCTGAAGTCAGATGCTTAACCTACTGAGCCATCCAGGTGCCCCAGGAAATTTTTGAAGTAGAGAATCAGGAAGCTAATGTACAAGTACTGGCATAAAGCTTAATTAATCACCCCAACAAAAAGGTAGGATCTTCACTCTTCATTTTAGTTCCAGTATTTCTGGACTCCTTCACCATGGTGCTAGGACTCGTTGAGAGGCCTGATAGGGTTCCAAGTGAATATTCTGGTCAATTGCTGTCAGCAGCCTGGAGTCATTGATACTTTCCCCTCTCAAATATTTAACTGTTGCATTTCTCTGTCATCTAGTGCAAAGCATTTTTTCTCTTATACGCAAGTAGACCAGCAGGGGCTTTGATGGAGATTCTTCTTTAATCTGTCTCCTGTTACATGCCAGTGAGAATTTATCAACTTATTTGTAAAATGTTTTGTTTTCCTTTTTATATCACATCCTTCACTATAAAACTTCTGGTCACAGTGACTTGAGAAACAATATAAACTAATTTTTGAAGCACGGAATCAAAACTTTCATTAGAACTATAGTGGTGTTTGTTTTTTTTTTTCCATATTTATTTATTTATTTATTTATTTATTTATTTATTTTACAAATAGTTTATTGTCAAATTAGTTTCTACATAACACTCAGTGCTCATCCCCAAAGTGCCCTCCTCCATGCCCCTCCCCCCCTCCCCCCCACATCCATCAGTCCTCAGTTTTTGTCAGCATTCAAGAGTCTCTCATGGTTTGCCTCTCTCCCTTTCCCCCACCATTTCCGCCCTTCTTCTCCCCCTTGTTCCTCCGTCAAGTTTCTCCTAATCCTCCTATACGTGCAAACATATGATATTTGTCCTTCTCTGCCTGACTTATAGTGGTGTTTGTTATTTATTTACATTCTCCTAGCATAAAAAGAGAGGATTTACCCCCACTGCTTGAGAATTAAAGGATTGGAAACAAGGTGACTTCTGTTGAAAATCCTCCTCTCCAAATTCAGTAATAATAAATAGAGGAATTTTTATATGTATATCCTGTTCATTAAAATAGATTGACTTTGTCATTTCAAGGAATTGTTTATTCTTTTATTTCTTCTGGGGATTTTTTTTGTTCTTTATTTTTATTAATCTAAGGACATCTTCCATATCAATTCAAAAATATTTATTGAATACCTAATATGTATGTTCATTATTCACCTCTCCACAGTGAGAGATACCATGGTAATTGAACTTGTTTCTCCTGATTCCAAAGGCCTGAGAATCTCATGAGGAAGTCAGACATAAAACCAACACTTAAGAAGGAAAATTCTAAAGTAGAGGCACAAACATTGCTCACTCATAGAGTGAGCTGGGGAAGGAGGAACTAATTCAGTCTGTGGTGTACTGCAATTTAGAAATGCTCATGGTGAGTATAGGCTTGCTGCAGCATTGGAAAATGAGGATGAAGTTCTATGGCCAGGTTTTGAGGGCTTTCAAAGGGCCTTTCAGTTGGAGGGCAGGGCATAACCAAAGCCACAGAGAAGGTGTTTTTTGGAGAATGGCAAGTATGTGAATGAAGCTGGACCTTGCTTTACACTGTAGGCATGAAAGGAAAGGGTGAGTTAGGAAGTGAGGAAAACACATTAGGACTAGGAAATGAAGGAACTCAGACATCAAGCTGAAGAGGGCTGATAATTTTTCTCCAAGTGATGATGAATCTCATTTTCGTTGTTTTCATTTTTTTTTTTTAGTAACTATAAATATCTCATAAGTCCTCTTAGGAATATTACTCTAATTCTGATAATTTATCAAGCAAAGGCGATTGAGGGACATTCAAGGGGTCTTCTTTTATGCAATAGAAAGTAATCAAGATGCCTATGGTTTAATAAGTGGCTTTATTAACTGCTAATCTGGAGAATGGGAACTTGAATATTTAAATTGAATTCTTGTTTGCACATTATTTATCTCCTCTCTCTTACACGCACACACACACACACACACACACACACACACACACACTGTAGTAGGCAACATAATAGCCTCCCGAAATGTTTACATATTAATCCCCAGAACCTGTGAATATGTCACAGTACAAAAGGGGCTTAAAGGGATGCTTAAAATGTAAAAGTTGGGAAAAGGTGTGTGAGGGAGATATTTAAAGATGTTACACTGCTGTCTCTGCAGATGGGGAAAGGAGCCATAGCCAAGGAATGCAGGCAGCCTCTAGAAACGGTCTTCTCTAGAGCCTCTAGAAGGAATGCAACTCCCATCCCCATAAGCTTTATTTTAGTCCATTAGACCTCTTTTGGACTTCTGGCCTCCAAGATTATAAAAGAATAATTTGTATTATTTTAAGCCATTATACTGTGGTAATTTAGTCAAGCAATAATATAAAACTAATACAAGTACTCCTTTGAGAGTCAAATATGTGAGCAAAACTCTATTTTCTATTAATCATTTTACCTTCTGATTCAAAGCTCTTAATCAATCATATAAAGAAAACATAATCTAACTGTTTTCAGTTTAGTCAAATCCAGTAACTTTCCAGGCATTTCCAGGTTTTTCTGCCCTTCACAAGCCACCAGCTCTGATATTGGCCCAAAATGTATCTGGGTCTTTAACCAATGTCACAGAGCATTAGGGAAGCTATGGTTAGTGACCTCTCTACTGGACCTCGCAGAGATAGAACCATCACTTGGTGGGTTTTTAATCATTTTGATCTACAGCTTCTAATCCTTTGTCTACAGAGGTGTCAAGTTTCCTGCTTGACCATGAGACATTATACTCAAAGGCAGCTCAGATGGTTCTGAATCTTTCTCATTTTGACTGCAGTGCTTCATTGGTTGTACTGGCAGCATCCTCCAGGTGTCAAATCTTTTGTCAAAGGCCTAGAAATGTTTAGTCAATTTCTAGTTCTTTCATTTGCCTGTGGCAGCAGCAAGGGCTGTCGGTAAGCACTCACTATCCTAATATCCCTGCCACCTATCTCTGTTCTGTCACTATTATGGCTAGAGGGCCATCAGCAAGTTTGTTTACCACTTCAATTCAGAGAGGACTGAAGAGGTCCTTCAAATATTTGATCCTTCAAATTTATCTAAGAACATTTTGTTATTACTTCTCACCCCCTCTAAGATAACATAGCAGGGCAGGGAGGAGACAGACCAACCTCCACATTAGTTTGCTTACTCTCCAATTCTCAGCTCACCAACTCTTTATCCAATAGGGGAGGGGATAACAGTGGGGTTGGAGAAGAACCAGGAAAAACATGTCTTGCCAAACTACATCTACCTTCAAATAAATGTTTTCAGTCTTACTCCTTAGACCTTGTCCGTGAATGAAAAAGCTAAGAAATTGATGTCTTAGTTCCTGAGTTCTAATCTGACAACTAATTCTGGGACAAATAGAGATTCTGAGGCTCAAATACAGAGGGGTGGTTTTAGGGCTAGGAAATAAAACTGTTATCCCAGTGGGAAAAAAAGAGAATATTTTATATTCTTATTCTCAAATGTAGAGAAAGAAACTGAGCCTCAGAGACATTAACAAAATTGAATTTATAGGATTAGGATGCAAACCTGTAGCTCTCCGAATTCAACAGCCAAGTTGTTTAGGAGATATCATGCTGTCTCCTCAGTAAATTATTAAACATGATCTGACCTCAGTTACTTCATCTCTAAAGTGCAAAGCTTAGACCTGATGAATTTTAATACTCAATATAGCTCTAAACTAAATGTATTCCTTACTTTGAAAAAATTCAGAACCACCTAGGTAAGAGAGAAGGAATGTGTGTGTTCTTGCCTCCAGATGAAACTCACAATCCCTCTCCTAAGAAAGAGCAAAGATGTGGACCCTGCACCAGGCTGCAGAGATCTACATCTTGATTCTATCAGTAAATGTTTTATTTCTTAAAAATCAGAGGCAATTTCAAAAAAATCAATCTACATATTGATTCTATCAGTAAATGTTTTATTTCTTAAAAATCAGAGGCAATAGGACCTCTAGCTACCAGTAGACGTTCAGATGATTTTATGTTCAGATGAATAATATTTACTATTTTTTATCTTTACATTTAAGCTTTGGTGACTCACATACTCCAGCAACTACTTTTAATCAAATTAATAAATTAAATGAGAGTCTCCATTACTACTATTCTTGATGCAACATAATTACTATTTGGCTCCATTTTAATATTGCAATCTATACACTAGCATTAACATCTTAATATTGGCATTAACTTTTATTTTTCCCAGTTGATTATTTCTCTAACAGCTTGATCCTCAGAATTCTTTTCCAGTATCCAGTACCATAGTTCAAGTTGTTTGCGATCCTCCATTTTAACTGCATGATTTCTACCTGGCCACATACTGACAGTTTGAGTTAGTTCCAGGTGATAAAATGTGAAAACTCTGATTTACAATGTATGCCTGTCTAGAACAGACCTGCCTCTGCTTCAGAAGAAGCCCTGCTTCCAATTTTCCCCCAATTGATTCTGAAACTTGAGCTGCAGTAGCATTTATCAAAAAGATTAGAAATGGCTCACCTGAGCCATTCCCCAGGGCAGCCTTCCTTTGGAGGATCCCACCTGAACACAGCTATGCCCTTCCTTCATCCAGCATGTGGAATAAGGATATTCACTCTCTTTTGGCTCATTCATCTTCTTACTAGGCAAAAATAAAAACAAAGCAAATAGAGGTTTTTTTTAAAGACTATGTTCTTCTTTTCTGTTAGACTTTATATTTAAGAACTTACTGAAAGTAAGTTAATTTAGTTAAAATTTTCTCAATTAGCTAAATGACAGGTATACCTGGTTGGACTTGAAAAACTAAATGCTGCACCCAAATACATCAGAGAAGTTTATTTTATAAGTTGAATTCAGAAATAAAAGCAGAGAAACATTTGTTTGTGTTAAGGAATATAATAATGATTATAGCATTTTTTAAGCCCATTAATTTTTAAGGAAGGAAAAGCAGATGAAATTCAAACTTTTGGTGGCAGCACATGTATGTATGTATGTATTTAATTTGTCCTGCTTTGGGACAAAAATGGACATAGAGTTAGTGAAGACATCAGAATTCAAGGGGTAAAAGGAAGGAAAAGCAGATGAAATTCAAAAGTTTTGTGACAGCACATGTATGTATGTATATATGGATGGATGGATGGATTTATTTAATTTATCTTGTCTTGGGACAAAAATGGACATAGAGTTGGTGAAGAAATCAGAATTCAAGGGGTAAATGCTCTAACATGGTAAAATGGAGCTCTGTTTTCATGTGGAAATGATGAAAATGATGCTAGAGAACAGATTTTATTTATTTATTCTTCTTAAGTAGTTTATTGTCAAGTTGGTTTCCATGTAACACCCAGTGCTCATCCCAACAAGTGCTCTCCTCCATGCCCATCACACCCCATCCCCTCTCTCCCACCCCCATCAGCCCTCAGTTTGTTCTCAGCATTCAAGAGTCTCTCATGGTTTGCCTCCCTCCCTCTTCCCAACTATTTTTCCCCTTCTTCTCCCCCATGGTCATCTGTTAAGTTTCTCCTAATCCACCTATGTGTGCAAACATATAGTATCTGTCCTTCTCTGCCTGACTTATTTCGCTCAGCATAACACACTCAAGTCCCATCCATGTTGCTACACATGGCCAGATTTCATTCTTTCTCATTGCCATGTAGTATTCCATTGTATAGATGAACCACATCTTCTTGATCCATAGGTCATTTGATGGACATTTAGGCTCTTTCCCTGATTTGGCTATTGTTGAGAGTGCTGCATTGGGGTACATGTGCCCCTATGCATTAGCACTCCTGTAAAACTTGGGTAAATTCCTAGCAGTGCTATTGCTTGGTCATAGGGGAGTTCTATTGTTAATTTTTTGAGGAACCTCCATGCTGTTTTCCAGAGGGACTGTACCAGTTTACATTCCCACCAACAGTGTAGGAGGATGCCCTAGAGAACAGATTTTAAGAAGTACCAAGAAACAGACAAAAGGTAGCACATATTTTAGGACAACAATGGGTAATGTTGAAATAGGAAACAAAAAAATCGACATTCCAAATTTAGTTGGACTATCATCAGAAAGCTAAGTATTGAGTAAATGTCTGAAGACTGATTAAATGCAAGGAAGTTTATTGTTCATTAGCACTGAGCAGGCATTACAAAAATGGTTTATTTGATATTATCTCCTGAAAGATCTGTCCCTGACATCCACTACTTAACTTTTCGCATTAGCAGGATTTATATGTTAATATTTTTATCATAAAGCTTCTTTGTAGAGAAAAGAAAAGTCCTATTTAGTGATTGTCCACTCTGTGGGACTATTTGGAAAGATCAAGCGACTTGGTACTACACCCAGATCTGTCAACACCACCACACCCCAGAGCACTGAAATTCACAGTACCAGCTCTCCCCAGGAGGGGACTGAAAAACAGAAAAAGGCCTGTATCTCTGAATATCCCATAAGGACATGTTCTTCAGTCTTACTATAAAAACTATGAATCAGCAAACCTTTTCTCTAAAGGTCCAAGTGAAAACTATTTTAGGCTTTGCAATCCTTACATTCTCACTGTAACTGCTCCACTCTGTGACTTTAGCACAAAAGCAGCTATCCACAATCTGTAAATGAATGACCCTGTTTGTGTTCCTGAAAAATTCCATATAGAACAAACAGCAGATAGATCTAACCTGTGGGTTACAGTTGGTCAACAAATGTAGACCATTGGTAGATCTGATAATGACTTTTGGGACCTGAATCATGTTTCCTATTGGCATGTCCCTTCTCAAGCATAAGGAGTAAAGGCCAATAACAGTGATTGCTGAAGAAAGAATTAAAAAAAAAAAAAAAAAAAAAAGAATAATCAAGTAGTGGTGATTCCAAGCCTTTACCAACCTTGTAAGTAAGCAACAGACTTCTACTTTTTATGACATGCTGTCTCACATTATTTCTTCTACTGGAGGGTAGAATTCAGGAAATGCTATACATATTCTTGTGTAAAAAACACAACATCTGAAAAACTTTTAAAAAAAGGAAAAATGCTCTTCTCATAACATACCTCCCCCAAAGTGAGTCAGAGGTGATTTTTCCTGGTTCTACTATTCACTTTAACACACAGATTCTTCTGGTCAAAAAAGACAGAGTGATTTCTGAGAAAGCCAAGTGGTCAGGACCAGTCAGGTCACCCCCATGCTCAGGAGATGCTATCAATCTTCACTAGCTCTGTAGAAGGGAAGATTGAGGAAGTGTCTGTGAGGCCATAACAAATAAATGGACTTGAAGGGATTACAAATCTTTTGATGACAGAAGTAGAAAATGTTAACTTCACACATTATTGGGAAATGGCACATAAAATATAGCCTTAATAAAAACTAATAGCTAATCATTGAAAAGATAAAAACCTGGGAAAGACCAAGGCTCATTTCATATTTAGAGAACCTGTGGATGGTAAAAGAGAAGAAGAGTTAGGAAAGATGTCAAGACCCAGTCTTCACGTGTCTGGCCACAGAGCCCGTTACATTAAGAGACATAGGCAAGTCCAAAGGGGCAAAGCAAAGGAAAACCACAGCTGGTAAGTACCTACTAAATGCAAGCCTTTTGGTGTTTAAAATTTGTTTTTTCCTTTGATCCTCTCAACAACCCTTTAAAATAACAGGTATTATTATCATCACTTTATTAACAAGGGAAAAGGATCAGAGATGCTAACTAATTGTCCACAGTCACTCTCAGGGGCCGAGGTGTGGATCTCAATATGTATCTGAAGCTTTTCCAATTAGATATGCTAAGGAAAGAAATAATAGCTGCCATCTCAAACCACTGTGCTAATCCACATCTAATCTAAACAGAAAGATTGTAAGCGTTGAAAATGATTAACGAAAACACTCATTTAGTAGTTCAACAAACAAGATGAATTTTATATTATAGTCAGAAATATTGATTACTACTAAAAATTAGATCACTATATTGAGGTAGCTTTTGAAATATGATGAAGATATTAACACTATTTTCAGCTATGTCAGAAATAGGACATAATCTGAATAGATCACCCAATGGGAAGAAATGTGTCCACATTTGCAAAACAAATATATAAATATTTTAAAAATCCTATTAAAAACTGTGGGCTGATTTTGAAAAAAATTAAAATGCTCTATTCTATGATTAAAATAACTTTTAAAGGCATTGCTCCCTAGTTTCTGCATAGTTTTGTGTCATATAAACAGAAAATTGAAGAAAAGGGTTATCCTTAAATTCCTAGAGAATGTGATAATATATTTTTTATTTCCATATTTTATATCTTCTGATCTGTTTGGTGTTACAGGTGACTGACTGAGATGTACCTATGTATTTTATTTTGCTATTAACACATTTTAGTTAATAGTCTCAAGTTAATACTACAAAGAAAATGTATAACATAATCACTTTCCTTATTAATTTAATTTACTTTTAATAGATCATCCCATTATGCGTCACCCAGTTTTTAGAGGATGAATGATGGTATAGATTTTGATGGTTAGGTCTTAGTTATTCAGGAGGTTCATATACCAGTCTGTGAAGTAGGAAACAGAATAATGAAATTAAATTTTTAGGTCAATTTGTTAGTTACCATTCTTCCTTCTACTTCCCAGACAAACAGAAGCACTACTTCAGAGTTATAGTATTAATTGTTTTAACAATATAACCTTTAGAATAATATAAGCAAGTTTTATTTACCTACTTGCAGAATATTATGTAATGAATTAGATGCCTCCACCCTGTTGATTATCATTTTATGATAATCTATACCTGAGATTATTATAATTGCTCTTAGCAATTGAGGGCTGACCACATTGCTGAGTGGTTGAGAGAAATAGCACCTACAAATTAGTCTAATGAGATTTGCAATTTGTTAAAAATCAAGACTAGAACTAGAGTCTCCTGTTTGTTGTCTTCTCTAAAGTTTTGTTCAATTATTGACTCAAGATTTACACATTTGTGGCAACAGAGCTGTTAAGGAGAACAGATAAATATATTTGAAACCAATAAAGGGTAAAATCAGGGTTTTGGAGCCAGATAGATTCATACTGGCTTCTCAGCATTGCCACTTACTAGCTGTGGAGCATGAGCATGTCTTAAATCTTAGCACTAGGATGGGTATACCAGCCGATTGCATAAAGTTTCCCTAATGACATAGGGAATGAGTGCTTACCATATAGAAGGTTCATAACAAGAGCTGATTTTATTGTTCTGGATTGGCAGCCTAGTAAATAAACGGAAGTAACATGGTCCCTGGGAACGTCCCCATAAGGAGGACCTAGGGCTGCAGTTTAATGAGGATCCTACACAGTTGGGGCCTCATCCAGGACTAAATGTCATAAACATATCGTGTGATGTCTACAGTAGAACCTGAGAGCAAAGGTGATATGTAAATGCACCAAATGAAGGAGAAGCTCTGTGCTTGTGGTAAGGTATCTGCTTTTGCTTCCCTGCAGCAGCATTACCCATATCTCCCATGTCTGCATCTTTGCACAGTCAGCTGAAGCAAGAGATCTGTAGGCCTTACAAAGGCAGTCTGGAGACTCGCCTTGTCTATATGACTTCCAGAGCCATATGTACCTCTAACCTTTGCATCACTTCCCATGTCTGTTAGAGCATGTTTGACAGTCCACAGAAGTTCTGATAAGACCTAAGGGAGTTTAGCAAAAAGAAGTGAATGATGAGATGGTGAAGGAAGGGATGTAGCTACAGTATCTCAATTATTATCTGCATAGTCACAAGAGAAGGTGATGGACTGGCCTACACATTTGGCCTAGCTCTACAATCATGCCAAATCATTATTTTTAAAATCACATCAGTCACCAGCTTCATTAAGCCAACATTTTCTAAAGAATTTCCTTTACCTAAAGAAGTTTGCTAGAAGCATTTGTTGAGGAAGCAAACGAACAACTGAGACACCCAGGTGGCTCAGTCAGTTGAGTGTTTGACTCTTGGTTTTGGCTCAGGTCATGATCTCACGTTCCGTGGTGAGTCCCATGTCAGGCTATGCACTGACAGTGGCAAGAACCTGCTTGGGATTCTCCATCTACCTTTCTTGGCTACCCGCCCCCACCCAAAATAACTAAACATTTAAAAAGTGAACAATTAAGTGATATTTCTATAATTGCTCCCAAGGATCTGCCTGCATTCTTCCTCCCTCCCATTCCTTCACATGCTATTCCTTCCCATTCAGGACTACCCCTTAAGTATGACTTATGTCTTATCATACTTATGACTTAAGTGTGATATCTATGATGAGCTAACATGGATTCACACAGCAAAGAGCCAATGAAGCCCCATGATCTTAAAACTACACCATTTTCTGGGTGAAGGGGTTAAAAAGCAGTTTAATAAGAGTTTATTCGCCTTGAACCATTGTGGGGGAATGGGGGTTCTTGACTAGGAGATTCCTGAGCTATAACAACCTAGGAATAACTAGGCCTAAGGATCTAGGTCCTGATGCAAAGCTGAAAGTGAAGGTAAAGGCTAAGGTAAAAGCTGGGAAAGAAAGAAGGAGAAGAAGGAAAAAGAAGTGAGAGAGGAGAAGATAAGAAGGAGGAGAGAGAGGAGAAGGAGGAGAAAATGAGAAGAGAGTCAACCCCTCTGGAACAGCAGACCCAGATCAATGCCAATGTTGAGTCAAGTCATTTTTCTGCACAGACTAGAGTTACTAGAGCCATGTAATAGCATCAGGAAAGACTCTGCAAATGTTGTAGGAACTAAGATCCCAGATCAAGTTAGTATCAGTTCTGAGCTCTAAGTCAGGTGATTCTTATCCCAACTGCTGGAGTTTGAAATGAGCCAGGGGTGAGGTCTTCTAGGGAACCATCTTTGCCAGCCTAAATAGCCAGATGTAGAGTATGGCTGAATTCTAATCAGACAAGGGACGTTCTGAGGACATGAGTAGCCCATCAAGCTCCAGATCACATTACATGAGTATGAAAAGATGGTGCCAATTTGGGGTCCCCATGGTATGGATGTTGTTAGTGTAAATTTTAATACTTCAGGAGAGTTATGAAGATAATGGTTATAATTATGATGATCATCATAACCACTGACATATCTGAGTGTGTGATCCAGGTAAATTTTATTTGTACCAACTCATTTCATCTTCATGACAACTGCCACGCGGTAGGCTCTGTTTTTATTATGAATTATACAAATACAAACCAGAGAGAGTCACTTTGCAAACAATAGCTCTATAGTACTGCAGAACAAACCTAAAACCCACGCATTCTGATAAGATACTAAATTTCTTAAGGAAATTTCATTCCTAGTTTTTCAGATTCTCATAGATGACCAATGATGAATTAGTTTCTCCCTAGAATTTCAATTTCTGCAACAGGCTCCTTCTTAGAGTCAAGGGATTTGTGCAGAAGCAGTTCTGGGAAACAATTGTCCAGGGCCAGTCTTGATTAAGAATTATTATCCTGGAGCCCATAGACTGTAAACCAACACTTCAAATTCTCAAAAATTTTTGTTTGCAAATATGTATATTTTTCCAAAGGGAGCATTCACAGCTTTTATCAGATTTTCAAAACAACTGATCCTCTTTTCAACAGTTAAGAACGACTGATCTAAAGCTTCCTTCATCTCTAACTTTAAAACTGCCAAAGGGTTGCTCCTGGGGGACAAGAGGGAAAGGCTCTCTCATTACAAGCCCCTTCACAGATGAGTCCTCATCACGTCCACCTGGCTGCTCCACACTGCAGTCACACTGATTAAATTTCCTGAATGCTCTGTGTTTTCTTATGTGCAGGGTCTTTGTATGTGCTCTCCACACAGCCTGAAACATTCTTTGCTCTTGTCCACATTCCTTCATCCTTCCTTTATACTAATACTGGTCCTAAAAATGATTAGTTTGGAGAGTTCTGAAAGCATTTTCTGACCCAATCCAGACTGTAGTCAGTGCTCTTCAAATGAGCTTCCATAACACCTTTATTAATTACTCCCTAAGTGATCCATTCATTTGTTGAACAAATATTTATTAAATATTGCCATCTGTTCTATGTTAAACATGACTTCTAAGAAATATTCTGAAAATTGGGGACTATAGTGGGTTGGATAGTGTCCTCCACCCCTCAAATTCATGTTCTACTTGCCACCTCAGAATGTGACCATAATTGGAAATAGGATAATCACAGATGTAATTAGTTAAGATGGGCCCTAAATCCCATTACTAGTGTCTATATGGGAAAAGGAGAGGACACACAGACACATGCAGGGAAGAAGTCCATGTGAATGCGGAGGCAGCCATTAGAGTTATGCT
This sequence comes from Hyaena hyaena, assembly GCF_003009895.1. Classification (NCBI taxonomy): domain Eukaryota; kingdom Metazoa; phylum Chordata; class Mammalia; order Carnivora; family Hyaenidae; genus Hyaena; species Hyaena hyaena. The sequence continues at coordinate 626,226 of NW_024081370.1, forward strand.
GCTACAGGATAAGGAACATGTGGGGCCTCTTGAACCTGGAGGAGGCAAGGAAGACCTTTTCCCTAGAGTGTTCAAAAAGAACATAGCCGTTTGTCACCTTGATTTCAGATTTTTTACTTCCAAACTGTGAGAGAAAATTTCTGTTCTTTTAAGCTCTCTAGTGTGTGGTAAATTATTACAGCAGCCCAAGGAAGCTAAGACAAAGATATGATAGTGAATAAAATACACACACTTTCCATCTTCAGATGCTTATACCCATGTGTGCAGTTCTGCAATCATCTGCTTCACCCAGTACCAGACAAGATCACAGAGAGCCAGTACTACAGTACTATGCCTGACTCATGACACATCCTTGGTGTGGGGCTTCCACATATCAGAAGAAACTGTGGGAAAAAATATGTTTTGGATGAAAGACTGAAATGCCAGTGAGGAGATACAATTGATTTTGTGAACATCATTGCTCATATAATCAGAATATAATATAAGAAGACCAAATGGGCACTGGAATTTATTCTCTGAAAAAGTGGATTAGGGAAAAGGAACAAGGAGAAAGAAGAAAGTGACTTCTAGAGAAATGGTAGAATTGTTAATCTGATACCTCAGATTGTAGGAAATTCAGATGAGACAGCCTCTTTTTTAAATTTTAATTTAATTTAATTTAGCTTAATTTAATTTATTGAAAGAGAGAGAGAAAAGGCACAAGTGAGTGAGGGGCAGAGAGAGAGAAGGAGTAAAAGAGAATCCCACAAGGGGCAGAGAGAGAAAGAGAGGGGTGGGGGAAGTAGAGAGACAGTTTTTTTATTTTTGTTTTTTTAAGTAGGCTTCATACTCACCACAGAGTCCAAGAGGTGCTTAACCTACTGAGCCACCCAGGCACTCCAACATGAGCCAGCCTCAAACTGATCCTTAGGCTAGTGTTGGGTAGCATTTGAGATGATCCCTGGTGAGCACCAGAGATTTCTTGGAGGTAAGGAGCATCAGCACATTTGGGGTGTTGTTCCACAGCCTCAGGGTGACTGTGAAGCTTAACTGTTGTAACTACTAATGCCATTTTGTTGAGCATACAGTAAAATTAACAAATACTTTTGACTAGTTGATTATCAAAGTCAACAGTTTTCTTAAATCAAATAATTAGCCCTGACAAAAAGTTGCAAATATCATCCTAAATTTATGAATGTCCTAATTCTCTACTCTACATATAGAAACCATGGAACATTAACAATGAAAAAGACTTAACCACTAATTTTGTGGAAGCAGTTCTTTTCACAGATAAGGAAAAAACACCGAGGAATGTTATTGACTTTTCAGCATCATTAATAAGTGTTTCAACTTTATTACGTGTACATAAAATTCATGGTATAGGAACATAAGCATTAGTATAGGAAATATATCATCTCAGTGATCTGAAAACCCCTGGTAAATGAGGATCAGGGTTATCACCCCAGGGATCGATTGTATCTTGGCATTAAGCTGATTCTGAACTGGAAGTGTTTCTCCTTTGGTGCATGTTTTCAGTCAAGTGGAATGAAACTGTGATTATAAAACTGATGGAAAAGGGGAAGTAGTAGGGATTTGGTTTTTCTTTCTTCTTAATCTTAGTCCATTAAGCCAGGGCAGATTCAAGAAGGTAACATCAAAATTGTCCTCATAAATCAATATGGGATTCTGATTCTCTCTGGATAAAATCTGAATTATGAGAAATTATATTTGTAGGGGGCATTGAAAAACTTGCAAAATGACAGAGTAGAAATTAGAAATGAAACAGACTCTGTAAAGGAAAAAAGTTTCTGAGAGCTGGTTACTTATTACATGTAAACATTTCCAGAAAACCAGATTATTAACCAAAATATTCACCTCTGGTTCATGTTTTTGCTGTAATAGCTTAGCTGAATTCTGAAGGACTATCTATATTCACCCCCATTTGCATAGTGAATGATTTTAAAAATCAAAGCCACACAAACTGGAACTAAAACTATTTTTAAAAGCCAGTTAATGATTTTATTCATTTTTTAAGGAGAAAGATCAAGAAGATGCTTGAAATTCAGTGTTTAAAAGATGAAAGAAAATGGCAACCACTTTAATTCTAAACTTTTTTTTAAAAATTCAGATAAAGCTCTTAATAAAACAGTACAGCGTGCATGATGGTGAGAAAAAAGAGGTAGGTAAAAAATGTTCTTCATATAAATTGAGCAGTTTCATAGGTAAGAGAAATTTTCTCCCCAGGGTATAAGCATATAATTATTCCAAGGATAAGCAAAAAGTGGGAACATATGCACATTTTATTTGGTATATAGTAGCTATGAGTTTGAATCAAATTTTCATCAAAACAATAACATGACCAGCAAATATTAACCTTTTTGATTATTTTCCATTCTATAATTTTTTTGAAAGAAAGTGAGGGAGAGGAAGAGGGAGAGGGAGAGAGAATCTTAAGCAGGCTCCAAGCTCAGCATTGAGCCCAACACGGGGCTCAATCCCATGACCCTGGGATAATGACCTGAGCTGAGACCAAGAGTCAGATGCTTGGTGTGCCTGAGTGACTCAGTGAGTTGGCTGGGCACAAGACCTGCTTAAAATCCCCCCTCCCTCTCCCTCTCCCTCTTCCCCACCTCACACGCATGTGCTCTCACACTCTCTTTAAAAAAAAAAAAAAAAAACAACCAGTCAGCTGTTTAACCCACTGAGCCACCCAGGTGCCCTTATAACTTTTAATCTGATACTTATTTTTAACCGATGCCTACTCTTTTTTTTCCCCTTAAGAATTGATAACCATCGAGGCGCCTGGGTGGCTTAGTCGGTTAAGCGTCCAACTTTCACTTAGGTCATGATCTCGCGGTTCGTGGGTTCGAGCCCCGCGTCAGGCTCTGTGCTGACTGCCAGCTCAGAGCCTGGAGCCTATTTCAGAGTCTGTGTCTCCCTCTCTCTCTGACCCTCCCCTGCTCACGCTGTCTCTCTCTCTCTCCTAGAAATAAATAAAAAAACATTAAAAAAAAAAAAGAATTGATAACCATCAAATGTATGTTTTATTCTGGTCAAATGAATTGATGTACATGTTTTTGTTCTTTAGTTCACAGAGTACATTTTTGTATACACTATACACTTTATGTAAAACATTTTTGTATATTTTTTTGTAAAAAACATTTTTTTAATTTTTGTTGAATTCAAATGTGTTAAGGCCTTCTAGTGCACACTGTTAAATGAAACAATGAAACACAGGCACAAATATGAATCTATAGATCATTGATCAGAAATCCCCTTAAAGTCAAGACACTAACAATAGAGAGAGTTTTTTTCTTTTTTCTTTTTTTTAATTCCAACACAGCTTATACTTTAAAGAGTTTACAAGCAGCTAGTTCATATCCACCCATGACAGATATAGCATTCCTTTACTGGAACTCAAAAGACTTAAGAATGAACAATGTTACTAAATCAATGTCTTTTAGCTGAAATGTAAGCTATTAATTCTTGCTGAAAGTCATTCCTCCTGATTACTTGAAATTGAAAACTCTTTTAATACAAAGTGACTGAGTATGCCTGTCTCAGGAGAGTAAAATTACTGTCACCCTAATGGACAGATGTCACACCTACAAAAGATCTTCTCCTGTTGTAGAAATAACAAACAGATATTTTTTCAAAGGTGATTCTGACCTTAACATGTTAAATAGAAAAAAATATTTTCAATAAAGGAAGTTTAAAAAATTTATGTGCGTGTTAATTTTGAACTATATTTTAAAAAGAATACACGTCTTCGTGTATTGATCTAGATGTCTGGATGTGCCAGAAAGAAATATATTCTTGTGCTTTATGCCAACATTTTCAAAGGTAACTTATTCTTCATAAGGTCTCAAAAATAAAGAATTATTAAATTTTTATTCAAAACTACTTTATCATGTTTTAATGGATTCAGTTCTAAGCAAAGTTTTGAATTGAAGTAGGAAGAACTTTGTATCTGTAGTTCTTTTTTTTTTTTTTTTTTCAGTTCTAATAAGAAAATCCTAGTTGATAGCATTCTTGACTAGTGGTGTTTGGATAAAGATAAGATTCCAGATGATGAATAATGTTATTGGATTGCCTTCAGCACACATTTCCAAAATTTTAGTCATTGAGATTTGGGGTTTTCACAAGCTTTTTTTAAAGGTAGAAATTAATAAATATAACTGATAATGGCATCTCTTAGGAAATAAATGGATAATAGCAAACAAAATTAAAACACACAATCAGAACAGTTATCATACACTTATTATCATATAATTTTGAGAGAACATCATGAAGTCCCTCAGTCTGGGACCAGGTCTTTTACATCTGTTGCTGTGTTGGGGTCCTTAATAAATATTTATTTTATCAAAAAACAAAGTATATATCTGCTGAGGTAATCATGTAACTTTCTCCAAAGTGAAAGAATTATACAGTGTGTATTACATTAAATAACTGTAGAGAAACAAATTTTCATGATATTCAAATATACATTTATATTAAAGGAGGAAAATTCTAGGCAACAGTGAAGTATAGATTTAGCTATGTTATTGAATTAATCATGTAAGTACAAAAATCATAAATTATGCTGTTTTCTTATTATTGTTGATTCATTACACATGGCTAAACAAAAATTATTAAACATATTAGCGCAATATATACATTTCAAAATATACACTGCTGATTTCTAAGGCCCTAATGGCTGGCTGCTCAGAAAATATTTAGAGAATGGAGAAAAATGTGTTAAGTGGTTGTCTCTTAGGAAAGTCTTGTGAGATGAATTAACATTATGACTAACACATTTAAATTAAATAGCCAAAGCATTTTATGACTTGACTATAATCATATTATACTTACTAGGGCTCAAGATTATCTCTTAGGTAAATTAGGAATTGTATTTGGCTTGTAGTTGAGAGACTGGATATAGCAGTAATGTACTAAAGTTGAAGAAGTCTGGAGGTAGGCAGTTCAGGGCTGACATGGCAGTTTCACAGAATCATCTGCAACCTGGGTTATTTCTGCTTCAGCATCCTTAGCATTAGGCTTCCATGACAAATGTCTCTCGTTGCTCAAGATGGGGTCAGGAACTCCAGCCATCCTAATTATGAAATAGGATTCCTAGAAACTCCACCCAAGAATTTCTGCTTTTATGTTAGTGTTTCCCTACAAAGGAGATAAGAAAATGTATTTTGTCAGCTGGACACGTCAACCAGGGTTACTCTTAATAAAGAAAAAGGGAGAAATGGATATCATACAGGCAATCATCAAATACTGTTTAATAACTTAAATATCCCTAAGGACAAATAGAAGCCAAATATCTTGATCTCCTTTCTCTCTCTCTCTCTCTCTGTCTCTTTCTCTCTCATTTTTAGCATCATTCCCCCTTCCCTTCAGGAGAATAAATATTAGTACATAGTAATTCAAGTGGCATATTTTGATCTAAACTGGAGAACTGACACAATGATATATTTAGATAAGCCCAAATACATTTCAACAAATTGTGAAAAGACTTTAGACCTATGTGGAAACAGTAAGAGAATATCCAGGAAGTGAGTAATATATTGATTTTATATGTCAAATGAATTTTGTAATGACAGATGAGACATATTAGGTTTTAAAGCACCTTCATAAAGATCTTCAGAGTAGAAAGTACACATTTTATGTCCCTTGGCTCCATTTTAGCAGAGCTATTGTTGATTCATGATACAAATATTTACTGAATTTCCTATGATCTAGGCACCCCACTTGGCCCCAAGTCTATCGTGTGAAAGTAGATTATCATGACATCTATCTATCCTCACAAAGCCATAGAGCATTAGAATTTCTGCTTTATTTTGTTAGTAAATATTAATATTCAACTATTACATAATAAAGTTTTGCTGATGTTTAAACTACCTTATAAAAATAGTAAAATTGGCAAGAACATATTAAGTGTGCCCTGGAGGGAAAGACTTTATATAAAAATAGTTTTTTTCAGATCTGAGGCTAAAATAGCAGAAAATGCTTTTGGTGAGATATGGCATTCAAAACAGATAACATTGTTATAATTTTAAATATAGTATTCAGAAAATTGGAAATTTGAAATAAGCTGATATTTTATTTCTGAGGCATTAGTCTTTATTGTGAGGTGTAAAATATTTTCTACAAATCTGAGGTCAGTATGAAGATGAAATCATGGTGAAATTCTATAGGGTTTAAATTATTCCATTCTTCTGGAAACATTTTCCAAGCTGCACATTTACGAGGTTATATGTAGAAGATATGCTATAATTACTAAATATAATTTTTAACTACAAAAAAGCCATAAATGCACAGCAAACGCTACTAAGGATATTAAAATTTGAGCCAGATTATAATCAGTGTTTTGTATACATTCTACTAGAGGAAACATGCTTAGACCATCCTTCTATGGGCTAAAATCCAATTGTCATTTTAGTATGTTTTCTACATTTGGGGATGAACTAAACCTAATTCTGCTCGGGTTACATCCATATGCTTGCTATAATTTCCAGATATGGAGAAAATTTCCTCTAGACATTTAAAAAGCTTACAAATCAGTTACTACAGCATAATCCATACATAAGTGCTCTTTATTTAAATAATTTCAGTTATGTTTTGGCATGTAGATTTTACCCTGAGTAAACTTTATTTTTAAGAGATAAGGTGTAATTTCAATAACTGACAAATCTGAACTAATTTCTCCCTTGTACATAATTCCATATTTTATAATACTAAGTAAATTCTGAGGATTAGAATTATGTGACAATATAATTTCTACACCATTAAAGATATGTAATAAATATCTTCCAAAATTAAAAATTGTTTTATTTTTGGAAATAATAGCAAATCATACTTAGTTTCAAGTATGAAACAACATCAAGAATGAAAAAACATTCAAAAGATAATAAAGAAATGGCAATCATCTGTAATTCTTCCACCCAAAAAAATATCAATGGTTAACATTTTGACACATATCCTTCCAAACCTTTCAGTTGAATATAGTTTTGATATTCTTTAATTTATTCTTATTTATTTATTTTTTTATTTTTTAAGTTGTTTTAAGGTTTTTTTTTTGGTTTTTTTTTTGTTTTTTTTTTTTTTGAGAGAGAGGGAGAGCAAGTGAGCAGGGGAGGTGCAGAGAGAGAGAATCCCAAGCAGGATCCACACTACCAGCACACAGCCCAACGTGGTGCTAGATCTCATGAACCATGAGATTCTGATCTGAGCCAAAATCAAGAGTCAGATGCTTAATGACTAAGCCACCCAGACACCCCAATATTCTTTTAAAGTGTATAATTTCTTGCATATCTAAGACTACCTTCATTTTCATTTACATAACAGCATCAAATAGTAATTTGGCTAGGTATAGAAATCTGGTTTGGCAACCTTTATCCTCTCAAAATTCTGCAGCCTTTTTTTTATCTTAAGTACTGATGAAGGAAGCATCTAGCTGACTTTGTACCCCTTGCTGAATGAAGGTAAACTGTTTTAATTTTTCTCTGCATCAGTTCTTACTGGATTAAAAAACTTATTCTGGAAATAAAATAAATATGGTAGGTTATATTTATATGTCTTTTCTTATTAACTGGCTCAGAATTGATAAGTGCTTTTAATAAATACACTTATAGTTTCTTAAAGACAGTAACAGTCAACATTGCATTGTTGACTCTTGTATGTTTCTGGTTTCTTTCTCAAGAATTCCCACAGATCTTTATCATCTTTATCTTTTTCTGTTTCATCTCTTTCTTCTTTTTCTCTACATTCTGTGATATTCTTAATTTCTGTACTATTTATCACTAATGCAGTATTGTGTGGCATTACTGTTTTTTCTTAATTAGCATTGAGTATTGATAGTTGATGTTCTTAATTGGTTTTCTAAATTGATTTTCTTAATTTCTTAATTGGAGTTGAGTACTGATATTTTAAATTTTCCTTCCATTCTATCCTCATTACTTTTGGAACTCTTTGGAACTCTGGCTCCTAAGTAAACCATTCCTTCCATTGACCTCTCCTCCAGTTTAGTTCCATGCCCTTACACTTTTGAGTGTATCTAGCAATTCTCAAATTTTCTTCCTTTTCTTGCAAACATATCCTTTTCTGTGCTATTGTGGTTGTTTTTACAATGAGAGTTCTCTTTTTCCTATGTTTTAGTTTAATTGTCTTTAATTTGTATTTTTTCCAATTTGCTTTTATTTTTAAAAAATTTTTAATGTTTATTTTATTTTTGAGAGAGAGAGAGACAGAGCAGGAGTGGGGGAGGAGCAGAGAGAGAGGGAGATGCAGAATCCAAAGCAGGCTCCAAGCTCTGAGCTGTCAGCACAGAGCCCTATGTGGGGTTTGAACTCATGAATGATGAGATCATGACCTGAGCCGCAGTCAGATACCCAACCGACTGAGCCGCCCAGGCACCCTCCAATTTACTCTTATTCAGTCAGATTACCAAAATTAAGATTCACAAAATTAATGTGCAAATTAGATCTAACTTCTGTTTTTAATTTTTTTTAAGTGTTTATTTCTATTGAGGGAGAGTGTGCAAGTGCTCACAAGTGGGGGAGGGGTAGAGAGAGAAGAGGACCGAGGATCTGAAGCTGGCTCTGTGCTGACAGCAGAGAGCCTGATGCGGGGCTCAAACTCATGAAGTTGGAAGCTTAACCAGCTGAGCCACCCAGGTGCCCCTTTTTAATTTTTTTATTTTCTTAAAGTTTATTTATTTATTTTGAGAGGGAGAGAGTGAGTGTGTGAGAGAGAGAGAGAGACCATAGGCAGGAGTGGGAGAAAGAGAATCCCTAGCAGGCTCCATGCTGTTAGTGCAGAGCTTTACATGGGGCTCAATCTAATAAACCACAAGATCATGAGCTGAGCCAAAATCAAGAGTTGGACGCTCAACCAACTGAGCCACTCAGGAGCTCCCCCTTTCTTTTTAAAGATTTTATTTTTTCAAGTGATCGCTATACCCAATGTGAGGTCACATGCTCTACTGACTGAGCCAGCCAGATCTATCTCCTTTGATTTGTAATATTGATTCTAGCTTTTGGCAGATAAACAATGAGATTTTAATCTTTATCAACCTTTTGAGAAGCCATATCACTTATAGGTTTTAAGTATGTATGAATAGAATATGTACCATTAATATTGAAAAATATTTTGATATCTTCACACAAAATACACTGTAAACAACAACTGTAATGACTATGCAGGTAATGCTAACAGTAGTATGTGAGCTGTTAAACACTGAATTTATCATATTTTATCAAGTTGAATATTGATAAAAGATGAATATTTTTTATATGTGCATGTCTCTGAAATGAGGTTGTGTTTTTTTATTACTGGTATATTTTATAATTATGATTGTCACTTGTTATACTTGATTTTTATGCATCTTGAGAAAAAGCTGGTAAAATATTGCCTTGGGGAAACATACCAGAGGTAATTGTGAAAAACTCTTTTAAAAAATGTCATACTACCAGGGCACCTGGTTGGCTCAATCCATTAAGTGCCCAACTCTTGATTTTGGCTCAGGTCATGATCTCACAGTTTGTAGGTTCAAGCCTCAAGGTGGGGTCCACAATGACAGCGAGGAGCTTGCTTGGTATTCTCTCTCTCTGTCCCTCCCTTACTTGTGTACAGATGTGGTCGCATGTGCTTTCTCTCAAAAAAAAAAAAAAAAACTGAGAAAAATGTTATATTACCAATGCTCTGGGTGACACAGATGATAACGTGTAGGAAAATATGAAAATTGATGACTCTGTTGAAAGTGATTCAGAAGACAGGAATTCTTCAAGTAAAGAAATTTTAGGAATACACCTTAATAAATTAATTTTCCTTATATGTATGTTCACATGAAAGTGATATATGATTAAAAATATCTGCTTCAATGTGTCTAAAAGAGCTTTCAGTGGAATAGCTTAAAAGTTCTAAATAATAAAAAAAGGATTGTGACAATTTGACTGGTAGCATTTTTGTTTTTAGTGGTACATAAAATAAGGGTTCATTTTACCACTGCTGGCTTCTTAGTTAGATGAAAGATGGTATACTTCCACATAGGTTGCTAGTTCTCATCAAAATCCACTGAGTGGGGTCCTCTCCTCCCATTCAGACCCTCCTCTAGGATCTCCTAAGATCTCTCCACATTGTAGCAATGGGTTTCTAAAACCCACCTCCAGCATGATTATCTGTTCTGATTGGTTGAGACTGTTTCCTGTGAATTAATCTGCATTTGTGAGAGCATGGAAATGCCAAACATCCACCGATGTTTGAACATTAACTAGCAGATGAGAATACATACCCAGAGCTGCTATGAAAATATTACAGCTGTGTAGGAAAGGTCTGTGCCACAGGACATTGATTCCTCCGCCCTCATGTGACACAAGATCTCCTGAAGCTCCATTAAAATGAATACTTAAATATTTAAAATGAAAGGATATTTCATTTGGGTCCTTTGTGAGCCCAAGAGCTTGATATTATGTAAGCTTAATAAAACATCACTTCAAAAAGATAACGAGGTGCCTGGGTGGCTCAGCCGGTTGAGCGACCAAATGACTACAGCTCAGGTCATGATCTCAGGGTTCATGAGTTCAAGCTGCATAGGGCCAGCTACTGTCAGAGCAGAGCTTCCCATCATCTGTCCCCCTCTCACTCTGCTCCTTCCTCCCCTCATGCTTCCCCCCCAAAATATATAAGCATTTTTAAGAAAGATTAATTTGCATATAAAAGCTTCAAAGTACTCAGGAATGCTTAATCTTTAAGTCCTTAAAGATTAGTGAAAGAAAGAATTCAACACACATTCTTACACAAAGGCAAATATGACAACAATAAAAAAAAGCCTGAAGCACGACTTCTCGAAAAAAAATGTCTTTTCATCAAGATACAAAGAGACTAAGACATGATGAAATGTAGTCTAATAAGAGTAGTTGAGCATAGAACACAAATTTGGCAGGAAAGTGAAATTTTCCAATAAGAGAAATCATCACTTTGATCTAGAAATTTTCATTCAATATTAAGAAAAAGAACATTATCAGAGGGACTGGTCCAATCTAACAGTCTTTACTGTGTAAGGAGTAGTGATCTAAAAGAAGCACTTAGCTGTTTCTGTAACCCTGTGTCAGGAATCATTCTATAAATCCACAGAAGGAAGTTGGAGTTTTATAAGGAGCTGACAGAACCCAGCTTTACAGTCATACTTGAGGAGTTCAGAGGTAGATTTGGGTGTTGGCAAATCCATGGAGCAAATCATGGTCATAAAGTACCCTGGCATTAAAGAAAACACAATTTAGCCTGTCTTGTGATTACTATGTTTTCATGAAGCACGTGGAGTAATTGCAAAAGACAGGAAAATGTGTCCTCCTCGTTCATTTTTCTGGAGGCAAATGGATTTCAAATTCATGTAAATTGAAATGGTCAGAATAACAACAAAAATGTAATGTAAAACTATCATTGCCTGCTGAATGGCAGAGCAATAGAGCAGCTGTCTGAGATCACAGAAGAGATACCAAGAACCATCTTAATCCTCTGCTAACAGCAAAACCTCACCAGCAAATATGGCCAAGTTTTAAAATCTGAACTGCAGTCACATAGTTGAGGACAGTTAGCATGCAATGCCACATGTAAGTAAAAGGAAATATTTTTATATTCTCTACAATTAATTAAATGCAAATCTCCAGACTCATAACCCTATGCTCTCAATTGAATTCTCAGCTGAACGTGGAAATAGAATTTTACTAAATAAACATAGAAAGACTTTTATGGTCATCAAGTCCCTCCAATTAATTTTTTCATTAATTCATGTACTCAAAGTACACTTCAGCCTAGGGAAAGACTGCCATAAAATCGTACTTAACAAACCCAAACCAAAACAAAACCATACTCTATCCCTCTTTCCTTTCCATTGGAACAGACTATCTGAGGTCTGTAAAGGAGAGGCGGAAGATAACTCATCCATTGAACAGATATTAGAAGTCTAATTAAAGCAAAGCATTTATATTATCTCTAAACTATTGTTGGCATAGAAAGCAATGTACTTTCGAGCTTCATAAACAATGGCAATAAAAACTTCATTTTGGTGTTTTAATATAAGATCCCAAGGCTTGAATATTTTCTTCCACTGACTCTACATAAATGTACATAAATCCCTTTATTTGATGTTACTTTATTTATATACATATTTATATATATGTAAAATCTTCCCTCTAATAAGCACATATTATTGCAGCATATGCCACAAGAACATCTTTGGACAAAATTTGGAGAGTAGCTAAAATATAAATAAGAAAACCGTCTTCATTTGTATTTATTTTTAAATATTTCTATATTGTTCATATCTTCAGATGGTTCAGAAGCCATAACTATGCGGGGCATCTGGTTGGCTCAGTCGGTTGAGCACCAACTTCAGCCAGATCCTGATCTCGTGGTTGGTGAGTTTGAGCCCGTGTTGGGCTCTGTGCTGACAGCTAGGAGCCTGGAACCTATTTCAGATTCTGTGTCTCCCTCTCTCTCTACCCTTCCTCTGCTCGTACTCTGTTCTTTCACTCTTTCAAAAGTAAATAAACATTAAAACAATTTATATAAAAAAAGAAAAAGCAAACCATAACTATGTAAAACATATAGGCTAAATCCTTCAGCCCTATGAGAGGTAGATTAAAAACTTTAAAAAATTAAATAACTTCTGAATTACAGAAGAATTTGAAACACAGAATGTAGGATTCTTATATCCTCTTACCCAGCTTTACCCTACGTTTATATCTAACATAACCATGGAACATTCATCAAAATGGAGAAATTAACATTAGTAGAATAACTTTTTTTCACTAACGTCCTTTCCCCTGTGTCTGAATGCAGTACTGGATTCTACATTGGATTTATGTGGCATGTCTCCTTGTTCTCCTGTGCTCTATGACAATTCCTCAGTCTTATCATTCATGACCCTGATATTCTGAAGAATACTGCTCAGGCATTTTATAGAATGTCCATAGGTTCGGATTTGTGTGATATTTTCCCATGTGTAGACAGTGATTACGGATTATGCGGGAATAGTACTATTGAGGTGAAATATCCTTCTCCTGATATTGTATGAGTATGTGTGTGGGGGGGGGTGGGGGGTGGTGATATTACCAACCAATGGCAACCACCAGCAACTGTTTTCCTCCCTCCCACCTTCTTGCATTTTCCCAAGTGACATATAAATGGAATTGTACAATATTTGGCTTTTGGGGCCTACCTTTTTTCCCCTCAAAATGCATTTAAGATTTATTCCTGTTATTGCATGAATCAGTAGTTGATTCCTTCTTCTTGCTAAATAGTGTTCCATCATATGCATGTACTATAGTTTGTTTATTCACTCATTGGTTGAAACCTATCTGTGGTGTTCCCAAATTTTGGTAATTATGAATATGGCTATTATAAGTATTCATGTGCAGGTTTCTCTGTGCACATCAGTTTCATTTCTCTTGGGTAGATAACTTGGAATGGAATTAGAATGTACATTTTAATGGATAATAAACCTGCAAACCTTTTCCAGAATGGCAGTGCCATTTTGCATTCTCATAAAAAGGAGTTCCAGTTGCTCTCAATCTTATCAGCACCTGATAGTGCTGTATTTCTTTCTTTCTTTTTTTTTTCTTAGACAGTCCAGTAGGTGTATCACATTTAATTTGCATTTCCCAGATGGTTAATGACATTGATGCTGTATTATATGCTTATATCAACCATTCATCTTCACTGATGAAAGATCTGTTTCAATCATTTGAGAATTGTATTGTGTCTGGTATATATTCTGTTTTCTGCTTGTATTATCATTTTATCCACTGTTCATTCTATAAGCTAAAGAGAAAGTTCTGTTAAAATCTCCAAATTTGATTGTCAATTTATCTAGTACTATTTTTAGTCCCATCAAAAAATGCTTTATATAGTTTGGGGATGTGGTATTAAGATTGTTATGTCTTTCTGTTGAATTGATGCTTCTTGCATTAAAGTCTACATTTTCTATTATTAAATAGCTACACCAGCTTTCTTATGGTTACTGTTTACATGACATACATTTTCCTATCATTTAGCTTTTAAATATTTGTTTTTTTATTATTTAAAATTAAAATATTTTTTAAAAATTAAATTAATTTTTAAATTAAAAAATTTTAAACTAAAATAGGTACATCTAATCTCTTCTTTTATCTGATAATTTTTATTTTTAATTTTTTTCAAAGTTTATATATTTACTTATGTATTTATTTTTAGCTTTATTTATTTGTTTATTTAGTTTGAGAGAGAAAGAAAGTGCAAGCGGGGGAGGGGCACAGAAAGAGGGAGAGAGAGGATCCCAAGCAGGCTCCACGCTGTCAGTGCAGAGTCCTTTGCAGGGCTCCAACCCATGAACCATGATCTGAGCTGAAATCAATAGCTGGATGCTTAACCGATAACCGACAGAGCCAGCCAAGTGCCTCTGATAATTTTTAACATCTTAATTGGTATGTTGAATTTATTTACAATTATTGAAATTACTAATGCTTTTAGGTCTAAATTTACTATCATGCAATTTGTTTTCTTTTTACCCTATAGTCCATTGTCTCTTTAACAATGTTTTTATGTATTTATCAAGTACTTACACTATTCTATTTATATCCTTGCATTGGTTTTTAATCACTACCTTAGAGATTTTGCAAAATGCATCCTTGACATCTTAGGATTTAACTTCAATACCTTTATCCTTTCTTTAAAAATGCAAAACTTTTACTACTGTTCACTCTGTTTATCCCCATTCTTTTGGGGTAGCTGGTCGTCATAATATTGTGGTCACGCATTTTATTTCTACATATGTTATAAACCCTATAAGACATTATTATTATCATTTTACATAGTTAACTACTCTTTTATATTTCATTATATATTTAGTATCATTTTCATTCAGCCTGAAGAACTTCATTTTGTTCCTCATACAGTTCCATTCTGCTGTCAACAAACTCTCACTTTTCATTTGTCTAAAAACATTTATATTTCACCTCCATTTTGGGAGGATATTAATTCTAAGTATGGGATTCTAGGTTGGCAATTTTTTAAAAAAAATCTTCAGCTGTTATAAAGTGCCATTACATTATCTCCTGATTTTTATAGTTTTTTTAGAAAACATGTTTATTTATCTATTTTGAAAGAGACAGAGAGAGCAGGGGAGAGTGAGTACCCAGGGAAGGGGCAGAGAAAGAGAATCCCAAACAAGCTCCAAGCTGCCAGTGCAATCCCAAGACCCTGAGATCACCTGAGCCACCAATATTTTATTTATTTATTTATTTATTTATTTATTCATTCATTCATTCATTCATTTCATAGTTTATTGTCAAGTTGGCTGCCATATAACACCCAGTGCTCACCCCAACAAGTGCCCTCCTCCATGCCCATCACCTTCCTTCCCCTCTCCCCCACCCCCATCAGGCCTCAGTTTGTTCTCAGCATTCAAGAGTCTCTCATGGTTTGCCTCCCACCCTCTCCCCAACTATTTTTCCCCTTCTCCTCCCCCATGGCCACCAATATTAAGAGACCCACCAGATGCTTAACCGAGTCACCCAGACACTCCTGACTTTTATAGTTTCTGACAAGTTAACCGTAGCCTTACTGTGCTTCTTTGAAGGTAATATGTCTTTTTCTCTGGAAGTTTTATGAAATTTTTCTGTCATTGGTTTTCAGCAGTTTGACCATTATGTGCTTAGCTGTGGCTTTCTTTGTATGTATTCTGGCCACAATTCTTTGAACTTTTTTAACGGTGTCATTGTTAGATTTATTCACCTAACACATGTATTTCTGGAAATTCTTGGAAATTTTCTCTTCAAATACGTTTTATTTCCCATTCACTTGTTCCTCTGTTTCTCTGCTCGTATTTTAGGTTATTTGACCCTGTCTGAGACTTTTACATTCTTGTTCTTTTCTTTGTACTTTTCTTCTGTGTGTGCTTCAGTTTAGATTTTTTTTTTTTTTTTTTTTACTTTATGAGGTTACCGTTCTGAGTGTGCTATTATGTCCATTCAGTGAGTACTTAATATCAAATTCTGGATGTTTATTTATTTATTTATTTATTTTTTTAATTTCTAGGAGAGAGAGAGAGAGAGAGAGACAGCATGAGCAAGAGAAAGAGGGAGATACAGAATCTGAAACAGGCTCTAGGCTCTGAGCTGGCTGTCAGCACAGAGCCTAATGCCAGGTTCCAACCCACGAACCACGAGATCATGACCTAAGCGAAAGCCGGTCGCTTAACCGACTAAGCCACCCAGGCGCCCCCTGGATGTTTATTTATTTATTAAAAAAAATTTAAACATTTTATTTATTGAGAGACAGAGAGAGACAGAGCACCAGCATGGGAGGGGCAGAGAGAGGGAGACACAGAATCTGAAGCAGGTTCTAGGCTCCAAGCTTCAGCACAGAGCCTGATGCTGGGCTCAAACTCACAAACAGCGAGATCATGACCTGAGCTGAAGTTGAAGGCTCAACCGACTGAGCCACCCAGGCACCCCTTGATGTTTATTTCTAGAGTGCTCATTTGACTCTGTTTTTAAAGATTTCTGTTCACTATAGAAATTTTCTATATTTCTAAACTGTTTTGCCCATTTTTCCTTTCTTTCCTAAAGCTATTAATCATAGTTATTTATTTATTTTTATTTCTGAGAGAGAGAGAGTGAGCAAGGGAGGGCCAGAGAAAGAGGGAGATACAGAATCTGAAACAGGCTCTAGGCTCTGAGCTGGCTGTCAGCACAGAGCCTAATGCCAGGTTCCAACCCACGAACCACGAGATCATGACCTGAGCCAGAGTCGGACACTTAACTGACTGAGCCACCCAGGCACCCCTAATCATAGTTATTTTAAAGTTCTTTCCAGCTACCTCTAATATCTGGATTGCACATGGATTTACTTCTGTTGTCTAGTTTTTTTTAGTTATTAGCATTGGGTCATGTTTTTATCAGCACTATGCATGTATCATTATACACTGTACTCAGATAATGTATATAAAAGGACTCTAAAGCCTCTAAAAGATACTGTTTTGTCCAAAGAGTATTCATCTTTTCCTAAGTTAGGCAGAATGCATGAAGAGCAGTCAGACACTGTGCTGAGTCAAGGCCGCTTTGCAGTTAGATTCAGTCTGTCTGTGATTCATCCTGTTCTTTGGGTCTTGCTTGCTATCCTGGCCTTTTGATTGAAAGCCTAGAAGGTCTCTGTCTTCTCAGGGAAGACCAGTCACTTATTTAATGCAGGGTTCTTTTCTCTAGAGGGACTTTTTCTTCTAAGCACTACAAAACTGTGGGGGATTTCAATTTGCCTGTTAGAATTTTCCTCCCCATTCCCTTGGGCTTCTAATTTGCTGCAACATGTAGCAAATATCCACAGTGAAAATTGGCCATGCATGTGGTGTTCTTTTAGAATCAAACTGTCACACTGACCACAATAACTATCAAAATCTCTGCTTGTTTCTCTTTTCCCAGTAGAATCCCTCTACCTGGACCAAGTCTAATCCATAGTCTTTGCCTAAAATCAGCAAATGTCCCAAGGAACTAAAAGAGGCAGCAATCATTAACTTACATAGGAAATAGTTATCCTTTTCTGGAATTTATCTTGTCAATTTCTTCTAGCTTCTATAGCTTTGCAAACTTTTTAAAATTTACAACCTTTCCAGTTGTTCCTTTTAGAATGTTCACCTGTCATGGTCTCCTTACTTTTTTTTTTCAGAAGCAGAACCCGTTTCTCAGAATTTCTGAGCTTCAAACAGATTCACATTAGTTTCTGAAATATGACAGAAGCTGAGGAAGTAAGCCTCAAAAGTTATTATTGGTGAAAAAGATTTTCCACAGTGTGGAGAAGACCTGTTTACTGTGAAATAGATGAAGTCCACAGACAGACAGCAAGCGAGTCCTGATAGTGTTCCAGGATGCCGATTGTTCCCAGGGCTCAGCTCATTCCTTCAGAGCCCAAAGCTTGGTGGTTCAATTCCTCCTTTGATTTTGAGGGACTCCACTCTCTTGGAAACAAATGCCCTCCTTTGTTTCTAGGTATGATTATGTTTGTTTGCCATCACTTGCAACAGAATTCTGCATTAATACTCTACACTATTATATGTGTTGACACAAATAATAAGGTGGTTATTGACATCACTTTAGGTTTTTATTTTTTATAGTTTAACCTAGATTTTCCTACTTTGCAAAAAATTATGACAAACTGTGACATCTTACTGCATGCAGGTGCTTACCTGACATAGTTTCTGATCCACTTACAATCTTCAGGGAACAACCTTGGAAATTACATAGCCAAATGTGTTAGATGTGCATATAAAATAGGAAGGAGTCAGATCTGAATGAGGAGGAGCTCTAAAACTTTGCATAAAGTGCAAAAGTTTTAGTATATTGGAATTTAAATTTATTTTTGCTTATATTCTTGGTTTGGACAGGTTCTTAGTGGATTAACTTACTGATTCCTGACTGATAAGATTTGAATAATTTTCTCGCTGGGATTAGGTCTCTTGTTCTTTGGCGAGTTACTAAATCTTAGAGGAAAAAATCAGTATGTTCAACACACGGGGGGAAAGGCAATTCAAGTTTTTAACTCATTTTTCTAACTGATATTTAGATTCATGTGGTTAAAAATGGGGAACAGGGACTGTCCCTGTATTTAACACATTCCATTCATTCAATTTTTAAGAAGCTTTAATTTGTTTTGCTTTTTTATTTAATGTGTATATGTGTGTGTGGCAGGATATGAAGGAAGTGTTAAGGATGAAGAGACAGGGAAGGAAAAGGAAGAAAGAAAAGAAAAGAGGTAGATAAAATAGAAAAAATAAACCACACCCTGAAAGTAATGAATGGGACCAGGAAAGAAAGTCAAAAAGCTTCTTCAGAAAGGACTTAGGCTGGTTTCTGCCTGGGCTTTGGACTTCAGAATATGTGATATGTGCTTACCTATCAGCTCTACTTTGGAAGTGATGATTAACTGGCTAAATATAATCATGGTGCACAATCTTCCACCTGACTTTTAGCACCACCAACACCCCCAGACAAGTTTGAAGGCAACTACCAATTATTCCAGAGACTTACATAGCAATGAGCAGTGATTCCACATCACAGGTGAGATCAGATAAAGTCACAGGCAGGACTACCAGCACTAAGGTAGTATGCACTAAGGTGCATGGCTAGCTCAGTGTAGGCGACTGGTAAAAGTGGGACTTTGAAATTAGAGAGAGTTGGGTTTGAAAACCAGTTTTATCCCCTATCAGTTGTCTGACATCGGCAAATTTACTTAAGCACTTTAAGCTTCAACTTCATCCAGAAAATGAGTAAGATGATGACAATTCCTAGTACTTTCATAAGAATTAAATGAAGGAACACATGTGCAACCTGTAGAGGAGGCTTAGTCCACAGTGCTCAAGAAAGGCTAATGATTATCACTCATGAGTTACAGGTGAAGAAACAATTAACCAGCTTGGCTTGTTCTTGTTTGGTTTCTTGTTTGTTTGTTTGCAAGCCTGAAACCGATTCCACAGTAATGCAATTTCTCCTAGTTTGAAAATAAGGCAAAACCCATATCTATTGCTTCTTTCCCTAGGCCAGTGGAAAACCTCACTGTTAAATTCTTTCGTGTGATTTTTCTGGAGAGATTCCATCCTGAATAGAGCTGCCTAATGATCTGCCAAATGAATGCAGCAAGTTGTTTCTAAGTTTGGTGGACTCATTGGCATTGTGTTTCATCCAAAGATTTGTTATTGCCAAGTGTCACTGTTTGTCCAAAAAGAAAAATTCAATGTCCCCTTCCCCGGCAATCTCCACTTATATTACTTTAAGCATTAGGTTGGAAATTTTCTTCTGGGACCTAGAACTTCATTCAGGAAATATGTGATTGAGACTTCAGCTGAGACCTAGGTCTTTTACTAGCTGGAACCAGGCTGGATTTGAACCAGCAGTGACCTAACCTGTTGGGGATGTCTGTTCCAAATAGCAAAGTGGCTGTTATTACAGAAACTGGAATTAGAAAGTGTCTAAATTATATATACTTGCTCTGTTTTTTGTCACATTCTTCCTGAACTATAGATACACAGTATTTGTATCCATATATAAACACATAACAGAGCTACTAATTCTCAGGGATTAATATATGTCAGCCTAGAATTTAGGAACTAAAGCACCTAGTTTTATTATTTGGCATTAAATATCCCTTATCAGGCACAAATCACATTAGTACCCTGACACAGATATCTTGTCAAAGGCCCAATGTGGACTCAATGAATATGGAGAAGGAGCTAAGCCTCAAACAGTTTGGGAAACCTCAGAAGTGTATGCTGAAACCGTCTGTATACATCTGTATATGTTCATTCATCTGAATATTTCCATAGTTCGGTGAAACAAGACATAAGTAAGGCTTTTTTTTTTTTTTTTTTTAAGGAATGGTTTAAGTTACTAGAGGAACTTAATATAAGAGGAACCGAGAAACCAGCTACCACCCTCACACATGAGAACGCTGTACAGAGCTCAGAGTCTCTTGTTGCCTATTTCTTGGGTGGGAGTTTAAAGCCAAAAACAGTGGCCATAGATTGAGGAAGCAGGACTTGCAAAAAGGAGCTTGCCAGGTCCCCACACGTTGAGGTTAGGGGCTGGCTGTGGATTCTTCAAGTAGTGGGATGGAAGGTGTGAGATTGCAAAGCGACTAGAGCTTGAGCATTCTGGATTTTTTATTGCAACGAAACAAAGGTTAACTTACAATTACTTTCTGTGCTCTGGTGCCCAGTGCCCAAAGCTCTCCTAAGAGCCACTTTCTGGGAAATGCAGGGAAGACTATGGGGACGCTGCAAGCACAACCCAGTGCCCCGCCTTAGGCTGGCTGGCTGGCTTCCAGCCAAGACAGAGCTGAGTTGCGCAAGTTCTAGGTTATATCTGTTGTGGTTTCCTGCAGGTGGAAGGAAACCACAGCATTTAGTCTAGCTAGCGCCTCCGCGTTGCAAACCTCCAAGCCTGCGCCTCTCATTTTCCTGCATCAGCCAAATCTTTCTAGCATAGGCAAAATCTCTTTGGGAGGAGATTTTTCGCTGGTCCCTCCACAGCTCACCACCATGGTCAGGCTTTGCGTCTGAGCACAGGCTTCACTCTGTTATCTTCTACCTCCTCAGCTTCTGCATGAGGTCCACCGCGTGGAGCACACTAATTTGCAGTCTCCCTGCTGGGTGGTCAAACGAGAGCTTAATTCGACCCAAATAACCTTTCCTGCAGTGTGCTTCCCCATCTCGATCTTTTCCAGCTCGTTCCCTCCTTGCCCTCTGGCTAAATCTGTGTGGATTGAGTTTCCCCGCTAACTTGAAGGGAATTTCCTCCCTGCGCTTCTGGGAACTGCGGAGAGGGCGCGGGCGCGTGGATCGTGCCTAAGGGTCCTTCCTCTATGGGAGAGACCTAAGCAGAGGTGAATTTAAAAGTTCCCTGCTGTCCTGAGTGTTCCACACATATGCACCCCTGAGTATTTTATGTTTTAAAGTGCTAAAGGACTGAGTGAAATGAGGGAGCCAAGTTAATGAAAATGTGGTTCTCCACTAAGCTCTGCCCCAATCCCTCTGTATGATAGCTTGGTGTGTTCACGCAATTCTTAACCAAAGCCTAGGAAAATCAAACCCCGCCCACAGGTGGCAGATTCCACCAAGGATTCTGGACTCCGCGAAACAGTGAGAGTGGCTGGGAGAAAGCCACAGGTTCCTTACATCGCTAAATCTAAACCCTAGAAGGAGCAAGTGGTTTTCTCCTTTGCACGCTCCCGGAGAAGAAATTTAAACAGGAAAGGCAGCCTGCAGCTTGGTAAAATTCCTCTCTGCCTTCCTCCGCTTCGCATCCTTCCAAACAGTTCTCCTAACCTTGGCCACTCCCTTAAGATAGCAGGAAAAGAGTTTCCTGGCAGCACCCCCCGCCGCAACTGCAACCACACACACTTTTGCTCCATCCTGGCCAACGCCCCCACCTAGTGGTTTAGGCTCGCTTGCTTTGCTTTCTTCAGCTGTGATTTCTAAGAGAGTGCTGCAGTTTGCAAAAAGATGAAGTCTATTTAGGCGCCTGATGTGGGTGGGGAGGATGGGTAGGTCCCTTTATAATAGTGGTGCAAATAAAGCTTAAGGTTAGCAGGAGCAATCCTGGGCTCTAGGGACAGGAGTAGAGGAAAGAGAAGGTTTTCTTTTATCCCCAGCTTGGCTGCTGCAACCCAGACAGCTTACAGAGGGCATTCTTGGAGAGCTGCTGCCTAAAGGAGTACCCTCACTTTCAGTGCAGGAACGCACTATTTTCTTTATAATATTTACCGTTATATGAAAGGATGCTAATCATTTGCTTGTTTGTGTGGCTATTGTCTATCTGCCTTTTCTAGAATGTAAGCTATTTGAAAAATGGGTTTGGGTATGCCCCATTATACCCCTAATGTCTAGAATTCCTAGCACAGGGTAAGCACTCTAATTCTGCCTGGTTTAGGGAGGATGAAATTAAGAGAACTTAGGTCCGTGTTGTGTCACGTTGGATAAAAAGCTCTTTCAAAGGCTCTCAATTATTCTTCTAAACTGAATGGATGGGTGAAATAATCATGGGTTCTAGACTGAATAATCCTCTTTAAAATATACTTACATTTAACCTGATAAATTCTCTTATGATGTAGTGTTCATTGAATGCATTATACCCACCAAACATTGAGTTATGTGCTAGAAACTCCTGGTTGGGATCACTTAGCTCTGAGGGCTGAAAGTACATTACCCTTTCCTGGTGCTTTTCTTTAAACTTTCACCAACTAGTACTTATACCCTACATTTATTTCTGTTAACATTGGAGGGGGAGCCGAGCACCAGGGAACCCCTGGAAGTCGTGGGACCTGGAACTGGTATTGCTTGGTGCCACATTTGGCTAATTAATACCCTGATGTATTTGTTGAGGGCAAAGAAGACACACTGGTGCTGATTGCCCCAAAACCCGTTTTTTCCCTTCTTTCTTTCTTTCTTTTTTTTTTTCCTTTGAATTTTGTTGACCTCCTTTGTCTAGGGCTGTGGGAGGGAAGGTGCTTACTGTGAACTGTTTTCCAGAGGCATTGAACTGCTGAGCGGCTGGAGAGGGAGGGTGCAATGGAAGGTTTAATTTCACAATCGGCAGGCTTCTGTTTGTGATACTTTTTATTTTTGTAGACAGCACTCTTTCCCTGTTGACCCACAGTTTAAGGGGAGGCACTGGATGGAAAGCACGGATTCCTAAAACCAGATATGGAATATTAGTTTGTATTGTACCAAGAGTTAAGTATGACTTGAAGCCCAAAGTTTAAAATGCACTATTGGCCATTTCCTTCTAAGGCGACATTACTGGCGCCTCCTTCTAACCTGGGTGTGGTCCGCAAGGCTGGATAAAATTCCTGAGTGAAAAGGTCAGAGCCTGGGACTGGCTCCACCTAGCACTGGTCGGCTGGGGTGCGGATGCTTAAGTAGAAGCCCAGAAAAGGATGCGAGGAGTGTGCCCCGGCCGAGGGCGTGGATCTAACTAGAGGGTCGCGCTGCAAGCTTCGAAGAGGACAGAGGCAAGGACAGGACGCCCTCATCCCCATTCCTGGCCAGAACTGCGGCGTCTGGGTGCCAGGATTGGGAGAGGGGCCCGGGGATGGGTAGTGGGGCGTGAGGGCGGTAGGACCCGGCGGGAAGCTTCCTTGGCCGGGGTGGGAACCAGGCGGGAGGAAAGGAGGGGCGGGGAGAGAGAAAAGGGGAAGGTGATGCGGAGCGGGCGCCCGCACTCGCCGAGCCGCAAGAGTTGCACGGCTCGGGCTGACCGGACCTGGACTCTATAAAAGGAGTCCATCTGCTGTGCCGCTCACACGCTCCTCCCGGGCTGGCGCACGCTGCGTTCCTACAGCTCCCGCAGACACCTGCCCCAAACCCGCGTGCCGCGCCAGGTCCCCCAGACCCGTGCGCCCAGCACCATGGCTCCGAGCGGTGCCAGAGGGACCGAGGTGGCGGCGGCAGTGGCGGCGCGTGGCGAGCAGCCGCAGCCCCAGCCCCAGCCCCAGCCCCCGAGTCCCCCCTCTTGCGGCCGCGTCTCCGCGGGGCAGCTCGCCGGAGTGGCCAGCGCGTGAAAAGAAGGGAGGGCAGAGCTCCGGCGCGAGGCGCGGCACCGCGCGGCTCCCAGACTTCACCCCACCCAGCTCTGGCGGCCAAAGCCGCCTCAGGAAACTGCCCGAGTCTGGGGAGGGAGGCGGGAGTGCAAGACCAGGACTCCTGGCTGGCCTGCAAGCTTCGGTCTCAACAGCTAGGAAACTCCTGCGGGCCGATTCTGCAGATCTTGGAGCGCCTGGGTTAGGAGGCTCAGCCCGGAGCAATTGGGGTAAGAGACCCCACCTGGCTGATGCTCCCTTCTCAAACGATACATCGCCCTTCGCCACTAGACGCCTGAGTAGGATCCAGGGTGGAGCAGGGCTTGGTGGGCCAGTCCTTAGCAACCCAGGGCTAAGACGGGGCGTGGAGAGGAGCAGGCAGAGACGCGGTGGCAGCGCCTGGCGCACTGGGAGTGCAGAGGACGCGCTCGCCTGCTTAGACTGCCGCGCCCTTGACCTCTAGTTTCAGCTAGGAATCTGGGTGGAGGAATAACTGAGGAGCCCACGGGACTGACTAGCAACCGAGAGACGAGACTGTGGTCTCCCCCGCGGTCCTTCCGCCCTTTCCCTCGTTCGCTCCATGCGCAAGAGCTGCGCTCCAGAGCCCTGGAGAGGAAAGACATGGAAGAAACCGACCCTCAGCGTGCCCCGCCGCCGCCCGCGGGCTCCCAGACCGTGGCTTCTCAAGCCAACCTCTCCTCTGCTCCCCACAACTGCAGCGCCGAGGGCTACATTTACCAGGACTACATCGCCCTGCCCTGGAAAGTACTGCTAGTCCTGGTGCTGGCACTCATCACCTTGGCCACCACGCTCTCCAATGCTTTTGTGATTGCCACTGTGTACCGGACCCGGAAGCTGCACACCCCAGCCAACTACCTGATCGCCTCCCTGGCGGTAACCGACCTGCTCGTTTCCATCCTGGTGATGCCCATCAGCACTATGTACACGGTCACCGGCCGCTGGACGCTGGGCCAGGTGGTCTGCGACTTCTGGCTGTCGTCGGACATCACCTGTTGCACTGCGTCCATCCTGCACCTCTGTGTCATCGCCCTGGACCGCTACTGGGCCATCACGGACGCTGTGGAGTACTCCGCTAAAAGGACTACGAAGAGGGCCGCGGTCATGATCGCGCTGGTGTGGGTCTTCTCCATCTCCATCTCGCTGCCGCCTTTCTTCTGGCGTCAAGCCAAAGCCGAGGAGGAGGTGTGGGACTGCAGGGTGAACACCGACCACATCCTCTACACAGTTTACTCCACCGTGGGCGCTTTCTACTTCCCCACCCTGCTCCTCATCGCCCTCTACGGCCGCATTTATGTGGAAGCCCGCTCCCGGATTTTGAAACAGACGCCCAACAGGACCGGCAAGCGCTTGACCCGAGCTCAGCTGATAACCGACTCCCCCGGGTCCACGTCCTCGGTCACCTCCGTGAACTCCCGGGCTCCCGATGTGCCCAGCGAATCCGGGTCCCCTGTGTACGTGAACCAAGTCAAAGTGCGAGTCTCTGACGCCCTGCTAGAGAAGAAGAAGCTCATGGCCGCTAGGGAGCGCAAAGCCACTAAGACCCTGGGGATCATTTTGGGAGCCTTTATTGTGTGTTGGCTGCCCTTCTTCATCATCTCCCTGGTGATGCCTATTTGCAAGGATGCTTGCTGGTTCCACCTGGCCATCTTTGACTTCTTCACGTGGCTAGGCTATCTCAACTCCCTGATCAATCCCATCATCTATACCATGTCCAATGAGGACTTCAAACAAGCATTCCATAAACTGATACGCTTTAAGTGCACAGGTTGACTTGTCAGTTGCAATGGGGTAGCCTAAGCGGCCTTTGGGGACCATGTTGTGTCTGGTTCCACAGGTAGGTCGACTCTTCTTTCACTGTTACTGGGTCGGATTGAGGCTCTGTCTTCTGGGCAAGGGCAATGGATCCTGAGAAGCCAGGACAGCCCTGAGAGAGAGAGAGAGAGAGCGAGAGCGCGCGCGAGAGAGCGCTGGAGCTCTCAGAGGAGAACTTGTTCAAACTAAAGATAGAGCTTCCCTGCTGAGGAGGAAGCTCACTTTCTCCCCTCACACCCCAGGTCCAGCACTGACCCTGCAGCAGCCAATCACAAGGGGAGGGTTGTAACTTTAAAAATCAATGATGGAAGGGGTATCCCTGCCCTGCTTTGGTATCCTGGATCCTGCCCTCTAGAACCGGAGGTACTTGTAGTTATCTGAATCCTGTCTGAGACAGATCTGCATAGAGCCTGGCAGTACTTGAACTAGAAGCTTGAGACCCTTTGTTTTGGGGAGAACTTTGAGTTAACAACTTCATTTAAGAAGAGTTATTTTGGCATTCTTCAGTCTTCAGTTTCTGTTTATTTAAACTTGGTTGGAGAAACTTGTGGATTTGGTGCTTCAAACCTTATGTGTGGCGTGGATGATGCAGAGAAACCTTGAAGAGTTTAACAGCAAAATTCTCATGTTAAGATCTCTATTTTTATTATAATTGAAACTATATGGGTGGGTGGGGATGGGAGATGGGAAGGATTAAACTGAGAACCAACACCTATGATTGTTTGTTTTCTGCAGATTTGTAATTTTTTAAACTCCTATTTAGTGATTGTCAAACCACATTTCTAACAACTCAAACAAAACATTATGTGTGCTAGTGCCAAAGTCTGCAGATTGCTTTATTTTCCTCCTAATTTTGTGTACCTGTCATTTTACACATTTAAATCCTCATAAATGAAGAATATGATGGGTGACTCAGCCCAAGCTGCTGCTATATTTTATTAATGCAGTCAATTAAACTGATGGGTATTAGATATATACTGCTCCGTAACAAGGAGGGTATCTTTATTCCTTAACCAATACACTGAGATGTGAAGGAGACTGAAAAAATAGAAATGGTTCTTCTACAATTAAGGAATGGGGGCAGGGCAATAGGAGGATGTATATTTGACTTGTAAAAAATCTTTAATGCATGAGACTTTTTCTGATAGTCATCTACACTCTCCTTTCCATCTGTAATTCCTTTGTGTGCCCACATATAAAGTAAGTAAGAGAACCAGCTCCTTTTCCCAAAAATCTTCAAAATGCAGTAAGAAAGAACCCAAAAAACTATGTTAAAGGAAAAAAACCCTTGTTTTCCCTTGCTACTGAAGTTTGGGTGGGAACAAACTTTACTAGAAGATGACATGCAAGGACTTTAGAAGAGCTTAGAGATGCTAACATTGAGCCTGTTTTTCCTGTAACTCATGGAAGCAAACCTCAGACTTACTAGCAATCAGGAAACTGACAAGTCTTTTTTGAACCTTGGAAATTTGTCACTGACCCGATACCTCAATGAATATAATATCGGTAATACTTTATATATATATGTCTTTTCAAATTTCAATAATGCTTAGTTCTGATACCAAATTCACTCTGAGGCCTCTCCAACACAGGGCAAGATTACACAACAAAAGGTGAAAATGCATTATCTGAATAAAAAGGAGTCACCCTCAAGGATCATCTGCACAGAAAACAAAATATGTACGTGGAACATTTTGTATGCCAAAGAAGATTCACACTCCATTATTCAGAGAGCTTTCTGGAGTGTGATACCTTTTGTCTGCAGAAGTGAGTTGTCTTTGTAAAATGGATTCCCTCCCTGCTTGAAGCTCCCCAGTCCAGGCAGTCAGACAACAGATATATTGAGCTGAAGTACACTGCTTTCCTACTGTGCAGACCTTCACTCTGGGGTAATGACTCTTAAACAAACACTGTTCAAAAGTTCACACATAAACTAAGTAAAAAGGGGAAATTTGATCAGCATTTACACCTGCCACTGGAATAAAATAAAATTTGAGGCATTGGACAATCCCTGTGTTTCTGTTAAATCCTCCAGGTTTTTATTTGTTTTGTGACATTTCTCCTATGGAGAGATCTAGCTTACTACTGATTGGAATGTGCATACAGCACAGTATTTGTTTTTATGTTATTAATATGTTTGTCTTTTGTCTATGCAGCTGTGTTTTCTTTGGGCCTAACAAACAATGAAGCCAACTTCTAGGAGCCTGAGGGGGACAATAAATTGAAATAAATAAATAAATTGAAACTTGCAAATGACTTGTTTATAGGGCACCTACAATGATTGTGTCCTCATATTAACAAAACACGGTCAATTTAGTCACATGGGCTGTTTGCCATTTGTAGATTACCCACTTACATGTTTGCTTTATTTGGCTGAATTAACTGAATTTGGGGCATATTGTGTGCAGTAGAAGCTTGCAAACCCTTATAGTTATACGAAATCTAGGTTCATCATCCAGCAATGCATATGAATACGCAAAGTGTATTATTCATCCCAGGGGTATGTAGTTAAGACTTTTAAGCTCCTTTTCAGTTATTGCTGCCTGTAGTATTGTTTGTTTCATTAACTAGACACATGGCTTTTTGCAGAACATAAAATGGGAGATGGAAATGTTCAGCTTATATAGAAATGAAAATACATCTTCATTGGCTGTGGTAACAAATAACATTTGCCATATTGTTTAATTGCACAAAAATTCACACAAATATATGAATGTATACTCATTCAAAAATACCAATATTGTCTTGTGTTTCTAGGAATTTTAGAGTTTCCTTTAAAAAAATGGACACGGCACCCATGAATAATGGTTATTGAATTCAACAAATTTCCTACAGTACAATATTCTTCACTTTTCCTCTCTATTATTTTAGTTTTATCTTCTTTAACCAGGAAACCCTGTGAGGACTATAATTCACACAAGCAGTAAAATCTCAGATTATGTGTATTTGATGGAGTTGCTATGACTGAAAACTGCCTTCGGTATTCCACCTTTCAACAAATGTGTAACTGGAAATGAAATTTAGGCGAATAATGAAATAAAGTCCTTTTCGTGTTCAAAAAAGGAATTGGTAGTGATTCTATTATTATGGAAGGATTGGTTCATTGGATTCTGGGTGGCATTGAGGACTTTGAACCCTCAAGAGAGAGTGATTGGTGATAAATGATACTGTGGCACACTGGCAAGAACTGCCGCAACTTGGGGGATTTAGTTAGTAGGAAGAATTTAAAAGGCATTAGGCAGATTGTGCTCTCACATTCTGCAAAAGAGGGTAAGTCATATGCACTATCACAAGAGTTTTCCAGATCCGTATATTTAGAGGGAATGTTGTCTCTAGGCTAGGTAGTGAGATGCCAAGGTACTGCCTGGTGCTTGAAATGCAGGGTTAGAAGCAGGCTTGGGGAAATGTAAGAGGTGGAGGCTGAATTATCAGAACATCAGAAAAATAGACAGAAAAACAGCTTTTGGATTCAGAAAGTCCTAGGTTTGAATTGCAAATAGAGCATGGGATAGCCGTGTGGATCTCCTCAAATTCAGTCTGCTGACAATTGGTTGCAAGAATCTATACATGTAAGGCACCTATCAAAATACCTGACACTTTTTTTGGCTTCTCAGAACAGTACTTCCTCTTTAGCCATTATTTTCCCATTACTTCCTGTAGCACCTGTAGCACAGAAAAAGTGAAGGCTATTTGAGAAAGGTTGAACTAGGGAGGATGAAGCTAGCCTGAATGGAAGAAACCTGGCTAGACTGGAAATGACTGAGGTTAGGCGTCTTTCACACTTAGCCACTTAGGCTGGTGAAAAATATCAGCCAAAGGTGTAAAGGGTGTATGAGAGATGGTTTGCAGTGGCTTTAATGGCCAAAAGGAAATTGCCAAATATTTCATTTCCTATAACATCCTCTTATTCACTTTTAAACTCTTCTTTTTCTTTGTCTAGCGATTTTCCCAGAATCCAAAAGCCCTCACCACATCTACATCTTTGCTCTGTGTTTCATTTTCCACTTTTCTGCTTTTTTCTTACCTGTGGAAAGCCATGATAACCAATGATAACGTGTTGATCTAATATGGTTCTTCTTTTAGCTCTGGAGGGCTGATTAGGCAGTCCAGCGTCTTTACATACGCAAATATTGTTGATTAAAATTAATGTATAATTAGTAGGGGCAAAAGCTTTTAACTGGGGCATTCACTGCAATTTCTAGAAGGAAAGAGGGTGACAGGGGAAGTGGGTAGGAAGTGAAGCTTCTGCGCCCTTCATCAAGGTGCATCCTTGAGCAGTCCACCAGGGGGCAGACTCCAGTGGAGTTGTTTTCAGGGTTCAGGTGCTCACCATTCACAATCTCTAACTGCTGGGACACTGCAAATGGTAGTGACTTCTCTCTCTATGCTCATAGAAATGAAGATCCGTGAAGCAAGGGAGAGGGGGCTTATCATTTATTTAAAATATATTTTTCAGAACTGCAAATTCAGGATCTCTAAAACAATCCTAAAATTTTTCTTCATCTATCCAAAGTCAGTTACTTTCTTCTTCATCTCTAGTCCTGGGAAATGCTAAAATCTTAGTAGTTAAGACACTGTGAACGTTGATGAATGTGGCAATGGGGGAGTTCGGAGGTTAGAAGACCAAGAACTTATATTCAGATTCAAGAGAGCTAATTATTTACTTAGGTACGTCCTTTGCCGCTGTGATTTTTCTCATCACTGTGTTTTTCTTTTCAAAATTTACTGGTTTGAGGTTGATATAGCCATAGTTCAAAGGAAGAACATTTATCATTTATCATTTAAAGAGAGAGCTGGTGTTTTTACACAGAAGCTAAGGTATACTTGTATGTCAGTTTTTCCCAGAGGACAGACTTTTAAGTCTGTGTACTTTTGGCATTTACTTTAAAAAGAGGCATTGATAAATGTGATTATAATCTTATGTATCACGAACATAAATTTCTGTGCAGAGAAAGGATCATACAAAATGAGAAAACAGGTCACATGATTGCCTTGCCCCCTTCACTGGTGCTCCCCAGCATTTTCATTATCCCCAGTGGGGAGTTTCATGGCCATTTCACACACCTGTCAGTTAAAACTGACTTTCAAAGTCAACATCTACACTTTAGGATTATACTAGGGTTTTCAATATTCCCTGAGAGAGAGCTAACCCCTGGAGTTGGGCCAGCCTACACAGGCAAGACTTAACACTATTCCAAGTGTAGTTTGTAAAAGAAAATGCCCATTTCTTTTGACTTATTAGTATATATTTCAAAAGAAAGGAAAAAACCTTTCCCAAACTACCAACTGGATATCTATATAACAAAAATGGCTTTATCATATTTCCTGTACCTACAGTGAACAGATGGTGATATAGGGATCCATTTATGGTAAATGCTTAAAAGAATCTACACACGGCTTGCTTCAATGATGCATGAAGGCATGACTCATATCCTCCCTGACTCTGTGGGAACATTCCACACATCGGCCTCTGATTGGTCATTCCATATTAGAGTAACTAGATTTCAGGATATCTCTTGCTCACAAATGTGGTGATGGGACTGCAGTGATGGAGGAGTCCACAAAGTGTAGGTTACCTGGTCTGGGAGTTGTGCCCAGGGTACATTTGCACACACATCTGGTTGTCTCTTCTAAGCTTATCTGCTAATCCAGTTTGTGATCCTGTGTAGACCTATATTGCTGCCATAATTTGTCAATCTACCCTTATTTCATTGAATCGTCTCAATAGGTCCAGCATTAGGCTGATCTGATTTTGTGGGGAAGCACTTTTTTGGCTCTTTATCTCACCGTCCCACTATTGCCTGCCTGTAAGGTCATTGAATCCACTCTCTTCCCTTGCCTCTCAGAGGCTTTCCCACATGGTATAGCATGTTGGGCTCATCACACAGTGGCAAGTTTGGCATGAGGTTCCTGGCATGAAGGCCCCCGACATGTTGGTAGGCTTAAAATGCAAAAGCAAGTCTTCAAAGTCAGAAATATCTGAGTTTATTTTATTTTTTTTTTCAGAAAAAATGAAAAGATCAGTGAATTTATTTTTTATTAATTTTTAAACAATCATAAAGTTATAAAAAGTTGGAAATATATTTTATATATTTTAAAGCCCTGAACCATTTGAAAATAAATTGCCAAACTGATAACCCATCATTCCTGAGTACTTTAGTGTGTATTTCCTGCAAACAAGGACAATTCCCCACATGACCGCAATACAACCATTAAAATCAGAAAATTAGCCTTGATATGTTGCTATATTGAATGCTTATACCCCATTCAACTTTTACCACTTGTCCCAACAATGTTTTTCATAGCAAAAGATTTAGCTCAGAATCACATGTTGTCTTTAGCATCATTTATCTTTAGTCTCCTCAGTTTGTAACAGTTCCTCAGTCTTTCCTTTCATGACCTGAAACTTTTGAGGATGACATGATAGGACAGTTATTTTGCAGAATGTTCCCACCTTTGGATTTGTCTGATATTTCTTCATGATTAGATTCAGATAGTGCACCTTTGGCAGGAATATCAAAGATGTGACACTGTTCTTTTCACTGCATGTTCTTGG